>NC_046381.1:17950219-18250219 GCF_011125445.2 Fundulus heteroclitus
CCAGGTGTACTTGGACGGATCGGTCTTGCCTATTGACAGCTGGAGATTGGCACCAGCACCCCTAACAACCCCAATAGGGATAAGGGTGTTAGAAATGGATAGATGGATTGAAGTTTTATACCTTTAAAATGCTGTCAAAATGCTCCAGATGCAAAGTTTCTATTCAGGAGACGGTGTAGGACAGGCCTCAGCCATTTTCCCCCTCAATCCAGCTAAATAAAACTCAGTTTGAGTCGCAAATGTTACATGACCTTTTGGAAGAAAAAAAACATTATTTTTGTTTAACATCATTATAGTCATTTTTAAAGAACACACGTTTTATTCCTCTTAAGTTTTAAATCAAATAAAGCCCTAAAACTCTAACAAAAACAGGATTACTTTTATGTGACATTGATATTTGTGGAGAATGATGTAAAAAAAGAAGCACACACAGTACTGTCTAAAAGTTTTAGGCAGTTGTGAAAAATGCTGTAAACTAATAATACTTTAAAAAGTACAAATATTATTTATTTTCATCAATTTACAAAATACAGTGATCAAACAAAAAAAAAATCTACATCATATCAATGTTTGGTTTTAAGGCCTTTGCCTTCAAACCAGCATCAAATCTTATAGGCACACTTGCAAAAAGGCGGGTATTCTGTAGGCTTGTAGTTAGGTATATGATCAGCCTCAATAATGTCACATGTAGGTTTAAACAAAATTATTAACTGAACTAGAAACAGCTGTGTAGGAGGCTTAAAACGGCCGTTAGGAACAGACAAGCACTGTTACAAAGGTGAGGTTGTGGAAGACACTTTCATATCACAGGTCATAAACTATGGCAGGACTGATCACAGCAACAAGACACATGGTAGATACACTGCATCAGCAAGGTCTCTCCCAGGCAAATATTTCAAAGCAGACTGGTGTTTCAAGATGTGATGTTCAAGCTCTTTTGAAGAAGCACAAAGAAACAGGAAATGTTGAGGATCGTAGACACAGTGGTCGGTCAAAGGAACTTAGTGCAGCAGATGAAAAAAAACAACAACATCAAGCTTATTTCCCTTTGAAATCAAAAGATAGCATTACTATCAGCTTACAATGGGCAGAAATCAGTGGGACCCAGACACTCCCATCTACTGTCTGTAGAAGACTGGCCAGAAGTGGTCTTCATGGATGAGTTGCCGCCGAAAAGGCAAACCTATGCATGAAAACATAGAAACTCGTGTGCAGAAAAATGGCACCCGGTGCTCTGAACTGATTAGTCAAAATGTTGAAATATTTGATAGAAGTAGAAAGCAGTTTGTTCACCAAAGAGTTGGAGAGCAATGCAAAAATGAGTGTCTGCAGGCAACAGTGAAGCATGATGGAGTTTTTTTTTTTTTTTGCAAGTCTGGGGCTGCGTTTCTGCAAATAGAGTTGGATATTTTGCCAAGATTAATTGTGTCATTAGTGCTGAGAAATACAGGCAGATACTAATCCATTATTCAGTACTATCAGGAAAGTGTATGACTGACCGTAAATGTATTCTGCAGCAGGACAGTGACCCCCAACCACACATCCAAGGTCATTAAGAACTCTCTTCAGCGTAAAGAAGAAGAACAAGTCCTGTAAGTGATTATCTCAACATCACTGAGTGTGTCTGGGGTTCTATGAAAAGACAGACCAAAGATCTGTCATTTATGTGGAACAACCTACCTGCTAAGTTCCTTCCAAAACTGTGCCGTCTTAAAGGGAAGTGGATATCAAAACAAATGTTTTGTTTTGATTAAGATCTCTTTCTGGTCATACATTGCATTTTTTTTTTTGGGTGAAAATAAACTATAGACACTTTAATTGTTGAAAGCAGTCTTAGTTAATGGCATCTGACCCCTCCCCAGGAGAGGCACACGGTGAGGTGCAGTGCACTATGTGAGCCCACAGCCTGCACCAACCTTCATCAATAAGACACCCAAGCACCGAGCAGGGAACATGCCACCCCGCCCATTCCCAGATCCCCAAACACACAGACACCAACCCACAGAGGCAACTGGAACTCCTACCTTCCTGCCTGGTAAACTAGCCCCTGAGAGGTCAAGAGGGACAGATACCCACCAAGGCCCAGGGTAGCCCCAATGGTCCACGGCTGGAACAGTACACCGCCACTACCAAATCATGCCCCCCCCCCCCCCCCCCCAAGCTCCCCAAATGGCCCCCTCTTGCCCCCCGTGGCCCACACCAATATAGCACCAACCTAGGGTTGTGGGGGCAACAGGTCTAAGAGGTAAATCTAGACATCC
The DNA here is from genome assembly GCF_011125445.2 of Fundulus heteroclitus. Taxonomy (NCBI): domain Eukaryota; kingdom Metazoa; phylum Chordata; class Actinopteri; order Cyprinodontiformes; family Fundulidae; genus Fundulus; species Fundulus heteroclitus. The sequence goes on from NC_046381.1 coordinate 17,952,481, forward strand.
CTCTCCCCAGTGATATCCTCCAGCTCATTCTGTGGGATCACTAAGGTGTTCCTATTGGTCAGTTCTAATATATAGCCCCTTCAGCGAGGCCTGGGTCTGCCCTGGCTCCAGACAACCACATCATCTAAACAGCCTAACTAATGCTTAAGTTATGGCACCACATGAATGGCACCACAATGTTCCCACTTTTGCGTGCTGTCGCTCACCTGACATATCACCAGCTTTTCGAATGGCAATAGGCCCGTTTACACTACACTTTTTTAACCGAGCCAAGACCAGTCCGAGCTCGGTAACCGAGAAAACTCTTGTGTGTAAATGGTCAGCAGACTGAACCGGACCGCGCTAATCATAACCTGACCGCGCTAACTGTAGACCAGTTCCTGACCAGGTCTCGGCCTGTTTTTTTTTTCTGGCCCGGTTATCTGATAAAGAGCGCATGAGCAGACCGCGTCATCCCCTTACAGTCAGCTGACTGTCCGCGGGTTTTCCGCCGTGTCTGGCTGCACATCCCGATTCACACTCCATTCAGACAAATTTCAGACATTCATAATAATACGAGCTTCCTTACCGTGCCACACGATTTCCAGAGATGATTCTGCTTAACAGTGTGATGAACCTCAGTGTCTGTTGTTGTTTCCTGCATCTGTAAATCCTTATTGGTTCAGTCACACAACTCAGGCCGACCGCATACTGCCACTAACCCCGTTTACACTACCCTTTTTTAAACGAGCCGAGACCAGTCCGAGCTCGGTAACCGAGTAAGCAGACTGAACTGAACCGAGCTAGACATAACCGGACCGTGCTAAATGCAGACCAGTTCCAGATGTGCTCTCAGCCTGTTTTTTTCTGCCCCGGTTATCTGATAACGAAGAGCACATGAGCAGACTACGTCATGCCCTTACAGTCAGCTGACTGTCCGCGGTTTTTCCGGCGTGTCTGGCTGCACGTCCCGATTCACACTCCATTCAGACAAATTTCAGACATTCATAATAATACTAGCTTCCTTACCGTGCCACACGATTTCCAGTGATGATTCTGCTTAGCAGAGTGATGAACCTCAGCATCTGTCGTTTCCGGTGTCTGTAAACCTGGAGTAGACGTTCGTTTGTCTCATCCACTTCCCAAAAGCTGACTCTCTCAAGTAAATTCACCAATGGTTGCCCTCTTCCCCCGACTCTCCGCAAACACCGAAATATCACAATAATACTCAAGCATAACATCCTGAATGTTACAGGTGCCGTCGTTTTGATTTGCTTGATCCCGCCTTCAATCCCAGAGAGCAGCAGTACCGCAGATCGTCACTAGGAGGCGAGGCGCAACCAAGGAACCGAGATAGGTGGTGTGTAAACGGTCGTCAGAACGAGGCTCGGCTTGGTTAACTGATCCAAGCTCGGACTGGTCTCGGCTCGGATCAGTTTAACAAGGGTAGTGTAAATGGAGCTACTATCACCTTCTCTTCCATGTCGAATGAAAAGAGCTTTGACTCCGCTGCAGTCCACCAATCCACGTCACAGCTACATCCAGTGCTTGATTGGTTTGGACAAGACCCCAAAGTTCAGATTTTTCAACTTCAGCAACTATCGCCTTGCATCCATCTGAGGTGTTCTGTCGCTCTGGCTTTGCTTTAATCACCAAAATGCCACATTTTGCATCGCTAAAAAGGCCTCTGTGGCTACGCTTAAGGTCGCTATGCGTCTCATCGCCCCTGTGTTGCACCTGTACATAGAAATATCATGTAAATCTGTCGCCTGGGCCGCCACATTCGCATTCGGTGTGAACGCACCTTAAAGGAGCAATAAGCGATATTTCACCACTAGGTGCCGTTTGAGCACTACCTGTAATAAGAAATATGAAATAAGATAAAAATAAGATATATGAAAAAATAAGATATGATAAAATAAGATATATGAAAAGCCGCGCCTCTCTCTACTTTCACTCCAGCTGCAACCCGGCCCCTCCTTTCCATTCTTAACTGTCTACATAAAATAGTGGACAGTTAACTACAGAAATATTTCCTGTAGTTATTCACATCACTTGTTTTAGTTCTATCTATCTGAAATAATAAAATTTCGCTTATTGTCCTTTCAAGGCTGCAGCCTAACTGCAACAAGAATTTACTATATGAATTTTTGTTTTGTACATTGCAGGGCTTGCATTAGATTGCTAAGACTACACATTTTGTAATAATGTGAAAAAATATGCCATAATTACTAAGACAGATAATTACCTGGCCCGTATAAGTAACTTGTTAGTGGATATTTGGTGTGCTTATTTTGTTCAGAACCACAGTGACAGAAAGTTAGGGCTCGCCCCCAAAACCCACCTCCTTTTTGATCCTGAAAGCTGGGATTAATGGATAAACTGCTGCAGCAACAGATTCCCTCTCGGCCTCCTCCACAACAGTTCCCAACTTGTTCAAATCAACAGCATGACATGTCTGCTTTGGTAGTGTTGCCAGTGTTGGTAACATTGTCCAAAGAGATGGAAATATTTATTTTGTTGTCCCGTGCATTTCTTGTTTGTTTTGTACACTTTAGTTAAATTAATTTAAGTCAAAAGGGATCATTGCACTTTCAGACAGGCTTCTAAACAGCCTTCAGACTGCTGCCCATTTGCTAATGATGTCAAGTTGGGAATGATGGTTGGCTGTGAGCTAGTGATTCATTTTGTTTCAGTCTCTCTGTACGTATTATTTGGAGAGAGTTTCACCACCTAATAGCCAAAAATAATCATGGATACACAGCACACCTCCTTTAGGCTCACTTTTATTGTATGATACATTGCTTTGCTCTGCTTTACAGACTTGAAGTATGGTTTACCTTTCTTATTTTGTTTTTCACAAATCCATGGGACACAGGTTGCCTACAGTGGTGTAGTCAAGCTGTTTCTCTATAAACCATCTGGTCTCAACTAGATGTAGGACCAAATGTATTTAAATATAACCTCAACTGATGCAGGACTAACCCCACATTTAGCTCTATAATTATGTGTTATACAAAGGAATTCATGACTGACTCAGTGACTGCAAGGTTTCCCAACAAGCCCAAATCCTCACCCCTTCACCCACAATCTTGACTGCTGGTATGAGGTATTTATTTTAATATGCCATTTACTTTATTACCAAACAGCTTTACTTTTGATGCCATTGTCAAAAAGATATTGTGCTAGAAGTATTTTATTAGATGGATTGTAAACCTGACCTGTCCAGGGTGTACCCCGCCTCTTGCCCAGTGAACGCTGGAGATAGGCACCAGCAACCCCCGCGACCCCATGAGGGATTAAGCGGTTTGGAAAATGGATGGATGGATGGATGGATTGTAAGCCTATACTGTGCTGAGATGACAGGCTTTTACTTGGCAATCCCTCTGAAGAAGCCATGAGCCATAGGAGTGCATTGATTAGCAGCTAATTTCCCTCTTAAATCATTTGGATGCAGCACGTTTCCATTCAGGGATTTTCCAATTTCACTTCATTTGTGTTTAATAAATACTACTGGTGTGGAATTTGTACACTTTAAACATTAGAATAGACGTGCATAATCGAAAAACGTGGTGGCGACCAGATCTTTTTTGTTAGAATTGAAGGAAAGTACACTTTTTTTTTACTGTGATTGTACGACTGTATGCCAAAACTGGTAAAAAAAAAAAAAAAAAAAGAATGACTGCAAAGCATAGTGAGACCAAACTCGATCTTCAAAACACTGCAGCATGCCACTTCTTAACTCAGAGACACAGTGCTGTAATCACATAGGACAGGAGACACTCTTCACAAGGTGATAGTATAGTGATGTTTTATTCGTTTTGTGTGCTTGTCACAGTTTCTCTGGGGCACTGAAATGAGGACAGAAGGACAGCATTCGCGTTGCTGAGACTGAGTGCGGATTGAAAAGCAAAACAGAACTCCACTCCAGTGATTGAAATTCTGCGCATGCTTTTAAAAATGAAAGTCTTGATGGGGGAAATTCATTCAACCATTGTCTGAGAAACCACGAGTAACTTCAGTTGGTGCCAAACCCTAAGCAGAATCTGCAGAGGTTTGCTGACAAAAACATAGATGCATAGGAAAACAAGTAGGTTAAAATATCATTACGATTTATTAGAAGTGGGCTTATGTGAATTATCTGGAGTGGAGAGTGGGCTTAAAGCAACAGATAGGGATCTGAAAAGGGACCACTGGTGAGTGGGTTGTTGCCCGTTAAAAAAACACTAAAACAAACTTAGTTTTGAAGCAAATCAGAATGACAGTTCATAATTCTGCAGGTCAAATCATAAAGTACCTGCTAAAAGGAGTGAAAAATGACTCTGATGAAATACCCAAGTCCATGTTTTAATGTGTTGTAGACATGACGCTTGACAGTCATGTGTTGCAACAGATCCAGCAAGCGTGATACAACCCCCGCCAGACTTAACTGAAATAAAATATCTCTTTAATTATAGAATAAGGTTTTTCTCAACAGCCTTGAGAAAAAGGTAATTAACCGTAAATCAGAAACATGTCCTTAAAAACCCCAAAGCACATAATTGTTTTGTGGTAATAACAAGCACTCATTAGATTTGAACAAAGGCCACTTGAACCGTTGATACGGCTTTTGCAGTCCTTTGAATTAGCTCAAAATAGTCAGAAGAGTAGATATGTTGGACATGCTGTAATGATGGAATATTTAAAACTACATTAGGGGACTGCCAGCTAAAAGGAATGATGAAAACAGATTTCATTATACAGTAAGTAATAGATCAAATACTGAGCAGGGAGCAGGCTGGGACTGCAAACCTTGGGCAAGGCAAAAACTGTTTCATATTATATTTTATGTTTTTTCCAGAAATAAGTATTTAAATATTTGCATTTAACCTAGGACGTTGGAGTGTTAATTTTAATTCTAACATAAAAAACATCAAATAACTGTCTGTATAAGAGTATGGTTGTGTTACAAATATGCAAGAAAACATCATCTTTACACCGCAGCACTTTATCACCTTATAGGAATGTGAAATCAGCACATTTTTCAAGTTGTGTTGCTACGAATAGATGCCATAGCTACCAAATGACGGAGTTCAGCGCTAAATAAAGGTCTCTTTAAAATGTCTAAATAGAACCATAGAATTAGTGTAAAAGATGTTCCATAATCTCAGAATATGAACAGCATTATATGCATTATTTTGTCATTTCTGAGACTTACAGAAGACTTACTGAGTTTAATGTACTTTTAGGAGAAAAACACTGTTAAAATCCAGTTTTTAGTTGGATGTCTAATGTGACGTGGCTCTCTCATTATTAATGGCTGACGTCTCCTCTCCTGGAGAGCTGAGTCCAGATTTTGACCCGTTCTTAGAACCCATGGAAAAGATTTTGCCCAACGGAGTCGGTGGAGTGATCTCAAAAGATTTGGTGACATTAGAGGAGATTTTGTGTCTGCATCCTTTACATACAACTGTTTTTCTTCTAGGTTGCTGCAACAGTAATAATGATGTGTGTTTTTTTTTTCTCTACACGCTTCCCAAAGACTCCCAGTGAATCTATAAGTGCAGCAGGGTAGCAACCGCCAGTAATCCACAGCCTGTGCAACCACAATTTGTCCTGCTTCATAGCGCCTTATTGGCTAATTTGAACATCTGTTTTTCTATTCTTCAAGATTTTTCTTCTAGCCCAGTGGGGAGAAGGGATGTTGGAACCATATACATGCATACATTAGATATAGTGGGATCCATGAGTGGACAAACAGCTCATTTACTTGATCAAGTAACCACTTTTTTCCATTTTATAGTGGCTGCTCTGTTACTGTGAGCTAATGGACCGAGGCTGCTTCCAAATCTTGCTCTCTTTTTCTTCCCATCTTAGATTAAAGATAGATATTTGAACTCAGAAGCCTTTTAATCAGTTTTATGTATTTTTTTAGTGTGCAGTCTTACTAATAAAACATCCCTTTAACCTTGATTGTAGAGAGGAACTTATCAGTGTGTTTCCATGTTCACATTAATTGTTAGTGAAAAGATATTAGTTGGACAGATTGTAAATTAAATTCTGGACTTCTCTACTGATTAGCTATCATTGATTTTTCTTCTCTTCCTTAGCTGAAGTGTAATTATCTGATTGATTCTGAACACATCTAAGGCTGAGGAATGTAAAGAAACTGTCTGTTTCTTCTTTTCTATGTAGCAGAGATGGCTCGCTGGGAAGGTCAAGAATTAATCTTTGTGATCCATTTTAGACAGATTATGAGACTTATTTATATATGAAAATTGATACAAATTCAATTATCTTTATGTCACTACATCTTATGGTTTTTGTGTATATCCATTAAAGTAATATTTATTTCTAATGTCAAATATGATTTAAACAATTCAAATTCTTTGTTTATCTTTTCTCAGCTCAGTTCACCAGTGGAACCTGACAGCGTGAAGTTAGGTTACATATCTGGACTATCGATGTAAAAATATGGAGCTAGTAATTAATTAAGGTTTTCTGTTATGCAAAAAATGTTATATGCTGATGATGTTGAGTGGAAAAACGCTGTAATCATGCTAATGTTGAACCTATTCATGATCACATTCTTAAGATTGCTTTGTAGAGCAGTAACTCTCAAATAATTTAAACCATGTACCGCAGCAAAACTAATTTTAAGTACTCTTTATGCATTGATATAATCTTTTGACCTTTATTTTCCATTTGTGATGCAGATGAGGCCATCATGTCAAAGTCTTAACCTAGGATGATGGCTTCTATGAAGCACACTTTGTTTCATTATTTGGAGAATACATACTCCCATTAGTGCACATTCCTCCACGTTGGGTGAATTCTATGTTGCTATTCATGTACTTGTCTATCTTCGGATTGCGTCCTAACTTTTACAATAATGTGTGCTACCATTACCAAATACTTATTGATAATTGACTAGGCAGCTTTTTAGGAACATGGCAATATCAGTTATTTAATTAATTAATCCCAAGAAATTTTGTTTATTTGTCTCTTGCAATTGTAAAATTGTATTCATGATTATACAATCCACATAATTAAAAGAATGTATTTACTCTTGAAAACATGTAATAAAAGCAGGGGGGAAAACTGTGAAAAAACATTTTGGCTGATGGAAGAACATTTTAATTCCCACCACAGATACTCACCAAGTGGAGTTAAAGTTCACGCACCCTGAGCCTCCATGAAGTTGAGTATATGCCAACTCACATCTGCAGGGAGCCCGCTTAAACAGCCATTCTTTGCAGCTATATGTTGGAAATCTTGTGTGAAAATGGCTCAGGGCACACGTATTTGTCACTTGGATTCATGCTTTATTTCCCCAACTGTCTTTTATATAACTTGTTGTATCACTTATATCACTCAGTTGATCAGCTGTCTCTCATGAACAAAGAACGGGATTGTGCTTAGACGTCCGACGGTGAGACTGTGTTATTTTGTGAGTTGAGAGGTTCCACTGGGAAAAGCAACCTTTATTTCTTGCTTTTACAGAACTCTTCAACGCAACAGCTTGTTCTCTGACCCTTTAAGTGCTTGAGCACATTTTGCTGATGTAGCAAGAACAAGATTTCAGTGTTGTCTTTACAGGCCTTTGCAGAAAATTGTGCTTTGCATGCCTTTTAAGTCTTCTAAGAGCACCATGATGACAAAGCATAAGTGCTGGTATTCTTGTCCTGCTGTGGTGTCCTTGAGAAAGACACTTTATCCCTTTCTGCTTCCAGACCCATCCTATTCACTGCTTTCCTTGATCCATGATACATTATTGGAGATCAATAATGTATCATATGAATCGTTAGTTCAAACACAAGGACAGAGATCACACCCGCAGCCCGTTTGTAATGTATATGCCGGTGAAAACGTAACAGTTTGTCCTCCAGGTGCTGACAGAGGATCTTTCTCTTTGAAAAGATATTTCTGGATGCTGGAATCCTCCACCAGAACATCCTGGGGGTTAAGTGCTTTTAATCAAGGGCACTTGAACCACATATAGTTGTGGTAGGATTGGAAATTACTCAGGAGAGTTTTGCCAGTGACAAGCTCTTCCTGCAGGGTTACAGACCATATATTACGAGGTCAAGGGCAGCTGTCTGTGTGAATGTAAAACAAAGTGAGTTGAGCTTCACGGGGAAAAATATATGCATGTCAGATCTTTGTCGTACGCTGTAAGCAAGACATGCTTTTTTTTTTTTTTTCCCTCATCGCTGCATGATGCAGTTTCTAGTAGGTCTGCTGATGTGTAGCCGTCGATGCTCGTGACATGGCATTACGGAACACATCGGCGCTAATCGCTGTTCAGGGCACAGACCCAGCTCACTGACCATGACACCCAGGCTGTGGTAAATCCTATCAGTCCCCTGCAGATCCTATGGCGTCCCTGTTTGACAGCAAGTACGTTTTTTTTTTTCTTTATGTGCAGTTGGCCTGTCATCTGAAGCGATGACAAAGCCCTGCTGAGTTCCTATCAGATATGCGGCTGATCTCTAAAGCAACGTTTCATCAGAAGAGATTTTTGCAATGACCTCGGTTTTCTCAAGCAAACAGTCCAGCATCAGTCGTGTTGGTTTGATGTGGAATCTGGATCTCAGCTGAACTATTAGAATGTGGGAGACGGTCACCCCTGGTGTGTATCCGACCCGCTCTGTCTTTCCTCTCCATAGCTCTGCTTTGGTCTTTCAGTGGGACTTTATCCACAGCTGTGCCCGCTGTGATTAATGGCGGCCATTCGTTAACTCGATCAACCACTTAAACAGGGTGTATTAATCAGATGCTTATTTAAACGTCACCACAGAGTAGTTGAGAGGAAATGAGGCCACTGGGAAAGTTTTTGTGTGTGGGTTGCTTGTCACTAGCTTGCTTTCTCCTTACGCATGTTTAATTCCTGGAACATTGTCCCGCACACATAATCAGGAGCTTTTTCATTAGTTATACATATATCAGGGGCAACGGTGAATAGTGAAGGGACGTGTAGCAATGAAGTCTGCTGCTTAACATTACAGGGGGCTTATTGTACCTTATTAATAAAACATTTTGTGCGTGTCTGTATTATGAAAAGTAGTGCAATCCTTATGGGATTGTAGAGCTATTGGAAATTCACATCATCAGCTTTTGAGCATGCTGTTTCAGATGTCTGTGTCTAAAGGATATATGGGGAACACCCTGTCCAACAGGGCTGGTCTGGGTTAATAAAGGTATAATATATTTACTACAACAATTCGGTAATTGCTACGTGCAGTATTTCCAGTTTCCTGACAACTCGTGCACAGGCATATTTTAGTAAAAATGAAATGAAATATTAACCTTGCCTTCAAGATGAATTCTGGTGGTATTTGTGCATTCACAAACACACAAACATCCATCTTGTACCATTCCGACTTCAATCGTTTCTGTCTGAACCAAAAACGGTTCGGGCCTATCACGTTGCAGTATTATGGTTTAAGGCGGGACATACCGGTGTGACGAACGCAACAGCAGCTGAGCCCACAGCCGAAACAAAACAAAAAATGGCAGCGCAGGAGGATGCATGCGTAGATGCCGCTATCACATCTGTTTCGTAAGGATCCATGATTTCATATTTGAAAGAAGGACAGCAAGAAGTGCCTTGACTAGCTTACCTTCTTGTGGTTTGTCAAGATGTTTGCTTCTTACTCCTAGATTTGATACCGTAATTGGCTACAGCCAACCTTTGTTAGGCAGGCAGTAGGTGTGGGTGCGGCCAGTCAGCTCGGAAAGGTCTGCTGAAGGTCCCTTCTTTCCCCGAACGAATTTGATGGAAGCAGTCCCAGATTGATAATGATAATGTGAAGAACGAAGAGTGCTGCACAGTATCAATCTGGCTGGCCAGGTCAATGAAATATTTGACTACCCAAAATGTTTGCTTTTGGTAAATATTTGCATACTATTTACACTGCATCTATTTTCACATTGATGCGTTTTTTCAGTTTCTGTGACTTAAAATACTTAGTTTGAGGTCATGATTTGTCGAGGTATGAAGGTATTAGGTCCTGAGTTTGACATTGGTACTTGTGTTGTGCTTTGGTACTTTGCGTCATTCCTGGTTTTAGATATGCAACATCTTCTGTTTGTACTTCCTTTATTATTTGTTTCATTTTTGCTCTTCTTCATACCTGTTTAAGCTTGTTTTCTTGTGTTCTCTTCTTTTTACCAGTCTTCCTCCCTTATTTCCTCACTATCAACGGTCATCCATCTGTTTCCCTTAACTGTTTTACATCCACTGTTCACCTCTAATTGTAATAATATATATATATATATATATATATATATATATATATATATATATATATATATATATACATATATATAAATATATACATATAAATATATATATAAGCTGTTGACAGTGACTCCTTGTCATTCTTCTTTGCTACCTTTCTTCCCTGTTAATGTAAGTTTATTCTTTGTTTTTATAATTTATATTTCATTATAAGTAATCTTGCCTACCGACTACAATTATGCCATCTGAAGACCATACAAGGATAGTTATAATATTTTGCACCCCTGAAAATAATTTTAAGAAATAATCAGCTCATTCAAAAAAATCTTATTATCTTAAATTGGAAATGTATTTTTAATTTGGAAATGTATTTATATTTACTTATCCAATGAAAAAAAGTAAGAAGGATGTTAAAAGCCCTTTCTGTCACAAAAACTATTTAACAAATAATATTAATGGAAAAAAACAATCCACAGGACCTTAAGTTTTTGTTTTCAGTATATTGTTTAAAACATAATATGTATTCTAATCAATATAAACATAAGGACAGTAATAATACATCCAGTTTGCAAGACAAGACAATACATGAGATTGGGTATGAACTTAGACAAGAGACGGACCTGGCGATCCATAACTATAATTTTTTCATTTTCATTTTTGTAACACTTTACTGAATAATTTGACTTGAATCATTTGTTTGTGTTTTTGCTGTTCAAAGTTCCTGCCTTTATATAATAAGTACATTTTCAAACAATGTAACTACAGAAGAAAACACCTGTACTATTCACACAGTAATTTTAAAAGATTAAATGTAGGTGTTAAATCCCTTGCATTTTGTAGTGGAGATAGAATGGGAAGCTTGCAGATTGAAAGTGGATACTGACTGCATTTGATTAAAAAGGAAAAAGAATGGAAGATTTAAATTTTAAAAGGATTACAGAAGTATAACTACTGCGGACTGGGAGGTATAAGCCTTTTACAATACACACAAGGTTTATCATTTTAAAAAGGAAATTACATTTATATAATCCTCATTTTTGTTTTTTGTAAAAAAGATCGCAGTTCTCTAACGTTCAGAGTTTCTTGAACTACAATAGGGTAGGTCATGTCACAGCATCTCAGTAAAGTTTTGTTTCCAGACGATGACTAGAACAGTCCAAAACCTTGATTTAGGTTTATTTCAGTCATTCAGAGACAGACTCATTTTTGTTTCAAGTCATTGCTAAAACCCAAGTAAGCTTAATCTTAAGGTAATGTACTGGTGGCTGGACGTGGAGAGCAGAACTTGATGTTCCATTACCTCCAGATAATCAAGCAGCAAAACAGCCCATACCATAGCACTACTAGCACCATATTTAACGATTAGTATACTGTTCCTTTTTTATTATTTTTTTATTGTGTTGCCCTAGACCAGGGGTCAACAACCTTTTTGAAACTGAGAGCTACTTCATCGGAACTGTGTCACACGAAGGGCTACCTGTACTGAACTTTGAACTAGAAGAGTGAGCGCAAACCAATAAACATATTTGCAATGCAATGCATTTTTAAATCTTTATAAATGCAAGTGGGATTACAAAAGTGGAGTAACAGACTAAAATAACATTTTAGATGCAGCTCACTGGAGGGTTGTGATAGTTTTAGAACGGACTTCAGACACCACATGCAGTCCTTGAGGGCTACCGTGTTGGTGACCCCTGCTGTAGATAATGTGGAGGTTGGGACCCGAGAAACCTATTGGTGGGGTGCAAGATACTTTAATGCTAATGTGCTAAAAATATTGCACCTTATTTGTGAAACCGATACCAAATTATAACTTTACAAGATCCACATTCCTCATTCATGGGGGAAGGCAGAATTTTTTTTAAAGTTCGTTGAAAAATATTACGCCTTCTTGTAATTTTAATCATTTCCAAAAAAAATAAAAATAAAATATGTCCAGCTTGACAAAGTGGGGTCGCCAGTCTCTTGCACTATTATTGTGGGGGTGGCAGGCTGTAACATGGTACACACCACATCTAGTCTTAAAAAGTTTTGGGGATCCTCAAGATATTTTTGGGAAATGTGAGATTTGATGAGCAGTGTTTTCTGCCTTGATACCTTTTTATGGATGCCATTTTTGCTCAATCTGTTTTTATTTGTTTCATCTTGAGTCAAGGCTGTGGTAATATATATATATATATATATATATATATATATATATATATATATATATATATATATATATATATATATATATAATCATATCATATATCATATCTTCAAATGTTCATTTAAAGTAAATGCAAGTGTTTGCATGCTGAGACTATTTATACCAGTCAAATCACTTGCTCTTGATCAAAAAAGGTTTTCTGATTTTTATCTGCAAAGCAATTTTTTTATTTTTTTTTTTACAAAAAAATGCTTCTTCTTCAGTTTTGGAATGAAAGACTTGCTTCCTCTGAACTGGGGAATCTTGAAGGCTCATATGTAAGAATAAAATAGTCCTCTCATGCATAGATTTTTACAAATACCGTCTATTAGGGGCATTTTGCTTTGAAAAGTCAGCATTGTCTTGTTAACGCTAAATGCAAGAAATAGGGCTTCAGGAAGAGAAAGAAAACGTGTGACCTTTTTGTAAAAAATTAAAAAAAACATTCAGAAGCTATTTACACAATCTAGAAATTGGGCAGCACATGGAGGGAAGATAATGACAAGGACAGTAGAAAGCAAACAAATTAATTATGTCAGCATGCTGGGATAAAACTCAGCGGTGCTGTGGAAATATCATGTTCCCACTGTGATGTAGTATCACCGATGCGCCTGAGCTGATGAATCCTGCTGAAGATTATAAATAAGACAGATATATCATCACTCATTTAGAGAGTACACATCTAGTCCATAATTCATTTTATCAATCCACCTAATTGATGGGATCTATCAATCAGTGAGGACAGAAAAGGAAGGACGGGTGCTGATCAATGGCTGAAGGCATGGAAGATGTCTGATTAACATTCAACTGCTGGAGTCTAAAAAAGTCAAAGGTCGATGAGGAGGAATTTATAGGCACAGGAGTCCTGTAGTGAGCCCTTTGTTGCCGTGTTAAGAACATCCTTTATTAAAGGTGTGCTCTCAGGCTGCTCTTATGTTGCTTGGCCTTCTGAACATCGTGGGGAACATGATACCTAAAGCCAAATGATAAATCTCTCAGAAAGACAGCTTAGATGGCCTTGAGGTCAGTTTCATTAACTGTCTTCTACTTTGATTTTCTCATTTCTCACGGACATAAGTGATGCAATTGGCAAACACAGACACAGGTTAAGAGGATGGAGGCTTTTCAAGGTTGTAAAACACATGCTTTTAGTAACTGTCAAGTATTTGTGAAAATGTGCTTTTTTTGAAAAGATATAGAAAGGGAGGGCATTATTGCTCTTCTGTCTGCTCTTAATCAGGTTGCAGCTTCACTGGCAGCCACAGTGATGTTGTGAAGTAACGTACTTGGACAGATACTAAAACTACCACCATCATGTTTGGACCAATTTGATTTTACATGTCTGAACATGAATATAATCTGTTTGTCTCGTAAAGTGTGTTGAGATTATACATTTATGCATATTGCTACTATATTGGAGAAAGGGAAGATATAGATATGATTTGGAACCTGTTTTCCGTTGTATGTATGTATGTATGTATGTATGTATGTATGTATGTATGTACAGTATTTTTTTCATAATCACGCTTCTATTCGACTCGATTTGCTACTGGTCACAGTAAGGTGGTACAGAAAGGAAATTTCATGAAATGTTTGAAATTAATGTTTGTCCAGCTCTGCATTGGACCACGGTACTGATTTCAGTGCTATTCTGTTACTATTGTGTATGTTTTTACATATAGCGGGTTTGATTATTGTTCTATAGTCGCTCTTGTTATGTAAACAGTGACTCCACCCCTTAGCCAATTAGAGACCAACCGCATTCTGACGTGGCGTCCTCAAGCCGACTTGTTGCACTTCCAAACCACATCGAAGCAGGTACTAAAATTAGTAATGGTTCCACATAACCTTTTACTAGGGCTGGACGATATAGAAAAAAGCATATCAATAAAATACAAATCATATTGATTGATATCAATAATATTCAAGAAATGCAAAACATATACTTTAGGTGCAGCCCTAACCATTTTATGCTGTTGCTTGGCGACCTGTTTTTAGATACAGAACACACAAACACTGAATTCAAACTCAATCCTTTATTCAACCAACTTTCTACCAAAACTGCAAGTTTTTATAAAGGAAAAAAGATTGTGTGCTCTCTGAACTCTTTAAAGGGGGCGGAGCTTGGTGACGGAGCGTTCCTGGGTCCGCATTTGGTTGGGAGGATGTAATGACTGTAATATTAACCTACATGGCTAGAATGCAAAAGGAAGGAAAACTGTTATTCTGTTGAACTTTTTATTTAATTGAATTATCGTCCAGCCCTACCTTTTACCAGTGGAAAGGTATATAATGCGCCCCAAAAAATGCCCCAAGTTGATATTAACGGAAAACGGGTTTAGGATTGTTCATTTTCTTTAAAGTATGTAAACATACAAGAAAATGAGTTGTGCTCCATTACTGAACTATCCAAGGCCAGTAACATTTGCCACTAAACCTCTTAGATTGCTTATTTTGTACCTTGTTGGGAGCAACGGGTGTCAGGTTGGGAGTGTAATAATAGTCCCAGAAGAGACTTGTACAACTATATGTGCACTTTTATGTTTATAATTTATAAGAGGTGTCGATGCACCAATGATAAATCATTTTATAAAGTCCTGCTAGATTATTCACAGGTTATCAAAAGGCTCTCCTTTTTTAGAAAGTTTACTGAAATAGATTTTTGACTTTTAATGTAGCTGCAATTAGGCCAAAAAACCCACCCTTACCATCAATGCCCATCTCTCCTTATTTGAGATGTCATACCAATTATGTTCTGTCACCAGGTGTTCATTACCAGCTATTTGGGAGCTGTTTATTCATGTCTACTGAGCTCACACAAAAATTTTCTGACTCATGTCTAGACTAAAGATTTTGAGCGTATAGGCAGACAAAACAAGTCAGTGGCATTTAGGTAAGAAGATCATGCTGTGCAATCAAAGCTCATTTTCCACACTGCGCTCAGTCAGAGGCAGCCATGTCACCATCTGGGTGAAGAACACATTTATCCTCAAGTGGTTTTTGTGCGTCCTGTTTCTGCGGGCTCCATCCTCAAAGGGAGGCTGTCAGAGGATTGTGCCGATAGCAGATATTTGAAGGCATAAAGGCTTTGTTAGTATACTGGAATCAAATAACATCAGGTGGAGTTGGCTTAATGTTCTATTTTATTTTATTCAACATTTAAATCAAAAAGTAATTTACTAAATATTAATTACAGAACAGTTTGCTTTTTGAGTTGTTTTTTTTTTTTCAAATTTGAGACATTTATTGGAAAATAAAAATGTTTCTACTTAAGTGATGGTAACGTGAGAGAAATCGTTCAACAGTGAGTTTCTGTCTGTTCAGAAGTCATCTTAAAAGTTACATGAAAGCTTTGGGGTTAAAAGATTGTGATTTTTAAGCAGGTTGAAAGATATGACATGTCTCAGCGGTGGCAGCCATGTTGATGCAACTCATTGCAACAATATTCAAAAAGTATTTAAAATTGGTTGCTTTTGGTGGCACGAATTTTCACATATTTTACCACAATCTTCTCAAACACAGCTGTTATGTTCATACAGAGCATTAAACAGGCAGTTCCCCCTATTGTGGGGAACCATAGAGATGGGGAAGATAAATAATCATTTCGATAAACAGTAAGTGCTTCATTCAAAATAAGATTGAAATATAGCAGATGTTTAAACTGCAAAGAATGCACACCGGCAGTGAAACAGACAATTTTATTTGATAACAGTATAGCAGGAAACTTGGAACATGCATTTTAAGCAGAGAATACAGCATGTGTATATTTTGATAGTGAAAATTATTTGCAGAACTGTATGATGTGATGTTTGAATACTGATATCAAGGGTGGAATTATACAGTGGAAAAAGAAAATCTGTAAACTAGCCTTGGATTGTTCATATGAAGCCATGAAGCAGAAACTAACTCTAGACTCATTAGCAGCATTAATCTGTTGCTGTATTTTCCCAATGCTTACATATGCTTTATATTTTGACTGTCACCATTTATTTATTTATTTATTTTCTTACTGTCCCCAAAATGATTAACCTGACTCTAGCCAGATTGATATTGCTCCGCCTAGCTTCACTCGCATCCATCTGGGACCTCTCCCATAGAGAGTGATTTCTCCAACCAATTTTTTGTCCAGCCAATCAGGACGCAGGGCTGGAGTTTCATAGATGTGACGTAGTGGAGAAGCGACCGTGACGTGAGACTGTTTTGATTCAGACAACAATGGCGGCTCGCATCGAGGAAGCAAGTGTTAACATTGATGCTGCTATTTCTTCCGTGTTGTCCAATCTTCCTAATATTGTTTCATTAAAAGAACATCAGAGAACGGCTCTGAAGGCTTTTGTTGGTGGAAACGATGTTTTCGCCCTTCTCCCGACCGGATTTGGCAAGTTTTGTTTTCCGGGGTGCGCCCGTGGCGGAGCGGTTAGCACGAACCATGTTAGGAGGCCTTTAGTCCTCAAAGTGGTCGGTCCGAGATCGACTACTCTTCATGTCAGCTCACTGTCAATAAAACACGTACCACTAGAGCCGAAAACACATAAAAAAAAAAAAAAAGTTTGTTTTTTCCTGCGTCACGCTCACAGCGTCACAGGTTGGCTTCGGTGTGAGTGGTTGAAATAGCACGTCGATAAAAATGACAGATAGGTGGCTTATCCAATCATATGCAAGGATTTTTGATAAGGCTCAGCCTTCAAAAAAGGCAATTCCTATGGAGAGGTCCCAGATGGATGAGTGGAGCTAGGCGGAGAAAAGATTTGAACGTTGTGGAGCCCTCTTCACAGCATTTTCAACGCGTCGGTCTAATAATAAATATTTCTTTGTCAACACCGTGAACACAACAGGGATACGCAAGAACCGATGCCCCTTTTACTTAAAAGTAGGGCTGTCACGATCCGTCGAATGGTTCGAGGACCTCGGTTGTTACTCAAATTCAGCGGGGCAAACGATCTGCCTCGAGGCTTTGTTATTCAGCACACTGCGTTCTGGATGGGTGGCTACCACTAATGACAGCCTAACCTGCTGAATCATAGACGCCAAGTGTGGTGTTAGCAATGACGGGAGACAGCGATAAGCAAAAAGAAGCACAGAGAAAGAGACATAAAGTTTGCTGGCTTACTGCTCAGTCTCCACCTTTGGCAGAACTTTGTTTTGATAAGTCAGCATAGGGTTCGATCTGTGAGGCTACAGGATCCTACCATTGTGTGAAAACAGCGAGGGGTGCAGCTGTGAGTAGAGTGTGCGAAAACGAAGCGTACGGCTGCAGTTTCCTTCTTGGGAACAACAAATCAGAGTGCATTCACTGCAGAATGAAAAGAACTTTAAGAGCTAGTTATTTTCTGTCTATTTAGAGGAGAGGTTGGTTCTGGTCCTGTTCTGTGGACTTCTTTGCTCTCTTTATTAATCTGTGCAACAAAGAAGCTTGACTAAACAAAAGCACTGCTTTAAAAAAGGCAGTATTTATTATACCTCAATTCAAATTAGCTGTTTACATTTTGATGAATGTGTCATTATTTTTATTTCTTGTCTGTTTTTGCACTAAAAAGCAAGAAGAGCATAACCCCTAAGTGCACTAAGAGGGTTGTCTTTTATTTGAAATTATGCTATTTAATGTATAAAAACAGAATCTAAAATGCATAAAGTTAAACTTCATGCATTTTCACTATAGAGGCGGCTATCACAGTATTTATGTTAAGTGAAACAGAAAGGGGTGAACTTTTAATATACTGATGTCAGAACCTTTTTTAGCTGCAAATGCATCCATTTAATTTTATTATTAAAAAAAGTTATTTAATTGGTTGTTTATCTGAAAATGTCCATGCATTTCTATATCTCATAAAACAACCTTAGGAAATTAAGTGAAAAAATTGTAGAAAGTGCCAATTTATTTGATCTGCTTACTAAAATAATCGTTAGCGGCAACCCTACTTCAAAGTGGGAGTCTCAAACAAATCTGCATAATGTAAAGCTGAAAGCACTCACCTTCATATCGTGGAATCATAATAATAATAAGAGAACTTGCTTCACCAGAGGAAGTCCCACGCTGACAGACACTGAATACAGCTTTTCACAGGACAGACTTCATGTTGAATGGCCCACATCTCATATAGGTGTTCAAAGGAATTCAGACAATAGAGTTCAGCTAGATCTCTGGTTGTCAGTTAGCTTTTAAAGCCTGTGAATAATCTACAAAAAATTTCTACATTTGTTGAGGTGGCAAAAGCAAAAGGGAACTTCTTTTTGTTGAATACATATCATACTTTACAAGTATTTGTATGCAAAACATTTATGAAGTCCTCACACACCTCTGTTCCCTCAATATGTTTGCCAGTCTAGTAACCTTGCTAACTTTAAATTTCTGACCAGTCACGTTTTTTTTTTTAACAAAAGAAAAGAAAAGAGTTCTGTCGAGAGTATGTGTCAAGGAAGAGGTGCAAACATTCCCAATCCAGAGGTGTTACTTCGGAGTGTGCATAGGCCTTTGGCTACGTTCCCTCTGCAGGAATTAATGCTCAATTCAGATTTTCTCTGAAATCAGATTTTTTTTGCGATGTCGTTCCCATTCCTTTTTTAATGATGCCCATATCTGACTCCAGCATGAACTGTATGCGGCTCCAAACTGACCCGCATGCACAAAAAAACAATATTAATGACTTCGCGCATGCCGCATTGGTCCTGCAAACATGCAAGAAATAGGATTCAAGTGTTCAATGGAAGCCATTTATTGTGTCAGTGGGTGCTGAGGGGGAAAAAAATAAAGGAAACAAATGTCATATGTGTGTTTGGCTGGGGGGGGGGGACGCAACCAGGACTGGTGGGGCAAGGATTTTAACAACTTTAGGAAGTCGAGGGCAACTTTTAATATATGTCAGCGCCTCTCCTCTCAACTTTTAAGGCAGGACAATCGTTCCAACCATTTGTATGGCTTTGCAACAGGGGCAGACTGCAAAACGCTGCTCCCCATTAGAATGTGATACAATGGATGGTGACGAGTAAAAACCTCTATGGCATTTCAAAGTCCTCCGTGTGCAGGATTGTACACAAATTTTGCATGTGCCAAGTCATCACAACGGTTCCTGTGCAAGCTGTCTTGAGTAGAAGTTTTCCAGCATATATTAATGAGGTCTAAATTCTCGCTGTCTCTCCACTGAAAAGATCAGATACGAATCAGATTTAGGACCACATCTAGAAGTGGCTCAAATGTGATGTGAAAAGATCAGATTTGGGCCGGATCTGAGCATTCGCACTGGTTCTAAAACATCTGAACAGGTGACTAGACCTGCAAAAAATCTGATTTGAGTCACATTTGTCTGCAGCGGCAACAGGGCCTTAGAGTTGTTATTGAGGAGACCTGTGGTTCTGCTATGGACCCAGTAAGGATACTGTGAAGCTTTGCCAGAAGATGCTTTATCTTGGATGTAGACCATTTTCTAACCTAAAAAAAAGCCATGGTCTTTACAGGCCCCTGCTGTGATATTTTAGAACATTCTATGCACACAATGAGCTTCTCATTATATAATTCAATTCAAAACTACATTACTAATCCCAAAGGGAAATTAAATGCTGGTGTAACTCATGCGGGTTTCTTCACGGACTTGTTTTAGATGGTGATGGCTGCAGACAGGAAGTGTCTCCTATAGCGGTCTGTCTTACAGCAGATCTGGAGACACTTCTGACTGAAGACACTCTGTTGTTGTACAACAGTCTGATGAAGAGGATGCTCAAGGTTATCCATAATGTTCTTCATTTTATAAAGAATCCATCTTTGCAAACTCATCTCCAGAGGTTCTGTATGGGTCCCCAAAACAGAGCTGGCCTTCTTTAAAAGCTTCTTGAGCTTCTTTAAGTCAGTTGCTCTGATGCTGCTACCCCAGCAGATTATGACAGAGGAGATCACACTCTCCACAACAGACTTTAAAATATCTGCAGGATCTTGCTAAAAACCCTGAAGGACCTAAGCTTACTTAGGAAGTACAGTCTGCTCTGTCCTTTCTTGTAAAACGGCTTCAGTGTTGTTTCTTCAGTCCAGTCTGTTGTCCAGGTGAAAGTGAGGTATTTATACTCATCCACCACCTCCACTTCTTTTCCCAGGATGATAATGTTGTTGGACCTATTCCTGTTTCTCCTAAAATCTACAATCATCTCTCTTGTGTCATTCCCATTTAGCATAAGATGATTGCTTCCACACCACGACACAAAGCAGTCCACCTGCTCCCTGCACTCAGCTTCCTGTTCATATGTGAGGCATCCAACGACTTCAGAGTCTCCTGAGTATTTCTGCAGATGACAGGAATCATCTGTGAATGAAACAACGAATGAGAGTTGTCTGAGAGTTTTAAGCATGCCAAAAAATTATTTGTATATAGATGGTTGTGGTTTAAAATTGTTATTGTACTATTTTCATTGTCCTGGGTGCAGTATGTGGCAAATCCATTACGTAGGGCCTGCATAGACTCATCAATGATTTTAAGCAGGGCCGGCCAAGCTGGCATTTTGCCAAGGCTATGATCTCATCATGGTTGCAGTGGTATGCTACTGACAAGATCGCCAGATCAAATCCCACAGTCTACCACTTTCAGCAAGACCCTTAGACCCAGAATGCTCCCGGGGCACCACTCAGTGGCAGCCCACTGCTCCCTAAAAGGGATGGGTTAAATGCAGAGGACAAATTCCATCAGAATGCATGGCACAATGACAAATGAAGATAAATATGAAAGATAATTATGTATACCAAACCAAAACAGCTGGGGATTTAGCGTTGCAGGATATGTTCCATTTCTGCTGGTTCATTTATCAATGCTAAACCTAACTTCTTTATTTTTCTGGCTTTTCATCATGGATCATTAGACTCTAAGTTGTATCTTGAGCCCAAATGGGTATTTACCTCTATTTAGAAGACCCATCCAATTATCCTCAATGTGTTCTTTTGTGGCTTTTAGGGTCATTTGAATTATAAGTATTCAGTGACCTAGTAATGTCTGAGATTCCCGTAATGTCCCTGATGTTTTCCATTATTTCTGTAAACCATATAAAGATCTCTGAGATTGCTTGCTTTCAGGCTTTATCCATGCTTTTTAAGCCTACATTAAAACAACAAATGCCATGGTTTTGTTCTTCTTGTATGAAATATGATCGTATAGACAGATGTAACTCTGATTTAAAAAAAAAATAATAATCTAAAGACATCCCAGGGACATTCACTGCATAATATTTCACTTTGATATCCAAAGGTACCCTGACTTCATATCTTGTAGTTTCCCTTATTATGCCCAAAGCAGCTTTGATTCAAAGTCTTTCTGTTAAAAACCACTCTGCTTCAGATTAAATTTCATTCGGCTTCTTCTGTAATGATTATTTAAAAAGTTCAAGTCAAAACTGTAATAGCCTCTGGTTTATGAAGATGAACTTAAAGAAAAACTGTATTCTGCTGGTGGTGATTAGCAAATGTTATCATGCTAATGCGGGATGAATCATGAACTAAGCCAATAATTAGCCTAGCTGTAAAAGGTTAGTATTGTCAGAGCGTTCAATGCATAGATGATTGCCTTTCATAGTTACTTATACGGTGTTATCTTTCCATACCACATTAAGTTAAACCAGGTTTCTTGGATATTTCCAAGCACTGGTACATTTCTCTATATACAAGCACCTAGTTTCGTCTGTATCCCTGTTAATATAAGCTGCGTGGTTACCATGAGTGCTCCGGAAGCTCACAGTGCATTTCTCTAAACTTGTTGCACTATAAGAGAAATCACTGAATGCTCTAGCCGGCTGTTGACCTTCCATTTTTTAGAAGAAAGAATCTTATATTTTAAAACAGCAGCTCTCCACGCTTCCAGTGTTTGTCGTATGTTCAGAATTGCACTCTTTCAGCTTAGAGTGCAGCTAACTCAGGGAACATCGCATGGGACTCAATTATTTGAACTAAAGAATTAGCATTGGCATCTTAAAAAAAATGATTTACCTTCAATATTAATGTAAAGAAAATTATTAAGTGTCATTTAGTTTTAAAATGCTGAATGGATCTTGATTTCGAACCTGTTTGCACATCTTTAAATCAGTAGAAAATGTCCTTTAATCACTTTTACATATATAACTTTTTTTTTCTAATGTCAGTGCTGCATGTTGGTGCAGTGGTTAGCGGCATTACCTTGCAGCAAGAAAGTTGTTGGTTTAAATCCCAGCTTGGCCCCTTTCAGGGGCTATATTATATATAACATATATATTGAGTGGCAAATCCTTGTCATGAAATCATAAAACAAATATTGAAAAGATTTAAACAAACCTATAGATTTGTGCAGATTTAAATATAAAATGTTTATGTTGACTAAAGTATTGTTTCCAAAGATAGTTTGATGATTATTTTCAAATTGATTAAATCTCTTTAGAATAGTCATTGGTGGATTGGTATGCAGGAACCCCCAAACACTTAACCATTTGAAGAAAGCTACACATTTAGCTTTTGAAGAACATCATTCTGACTGTATATGTACTGGCTTTCATAGTCGCACACACATAGGCTAAGATCTATGTAAAAAAAAATAAACAAAATCAAACCTTAGATGAGAAAAATATAATGCTGACTAAGAAGAGGCAGAACTTTTTATTTTATTTAAATGGCCCATGTTTGCTCTTGAGCAGATGTAAGAAAAGAAAATGCCTATCCCCAAATCAAACATTATCTATTATTGTTTTTGTCTATGTGTTTTCAATCTTCTGTTGTAAAGCACTTTGTGATTTTTATCTTGAGAGATGCTATATATATATATATATATATATATATATATATATATATATATATATATATATATATATATATATAGTTTTACTCACTCAAACATAGTAGTGTGCAACCCCATCTTTACATATTTCACTGGTGTAAGTTATCCAAATACTTCTCCTATTCATAAAAATACATAATATATATATATATATTTTTATTATACCATTTAAGGATGCCAGAATTCATTTAGGAGTGAGGACATTTTGGTTCTTTACAAATAGGTTTTCTTACGCATTGTGCACTTTGCTGTTTTATTATCTATAAAATTACTCATTTCATGCAATAAAAATGAACACCCACACCTCTCTATTTCTCCTCTTCTGCTATCTCCTCAGATCCAGACTTTGCTGACTTGGGAGTACCCCCACCTCTGCCCTGTAGGTATACTCCCTCAATCTCTGTTTTTACTGCTGTTTTTTTGTTGTTCTTTCTTTTGTTCTGGCTCACTTCTGATTATATTATTGTATTTCTATTGCATTATGAGGCCTCTAATGTCTTTGTACAAACTTCATACTTTGCTAATGTTTGCATATGTGCCTGTGATATTTTATAAGGCCACATAATTTATTTCTTATGGTCCTAGAATAGACAAAATATCTAGGCTACTTTGCTTATTAGTCGAATTAGAGTAAATAACTACGTATACCCTTGCTGCTTACATAGGATTTAAGAGGAATATTTGCAGGTCTGGAGCAGACAGGTGTGCATAGGGTCAGGACAATAACAGGGGATATATAAGTCAAATTCCAGTTAATTTAAAGTCTAACATCCTACAGTTAAAAAATCACAAATTTGAAACATTTAGGAATTATCCCAATCTCTCCAGAAGTGAATATTCCCATAAATTCAGCCTAAGACCATACGGTGTAATGGT
Organism: Fundulus heteroclitus; assembly: GCF_011125445.2. Taxonomy (NCBI): domain Eukaryota; kingdom Metazoa; phylum Chordata; class Actinopteri; order Cyprinodontiformes; family Fundulidae; genus Fundulus; species Fundulus heteroclitus. The sequence continues at coordinate 17,976,518 of NC_046381.1, forward strand.
CCGAGACATTGCATAAAATCATAGAGCTACATTTAAGACACTACTGGCCTCAGTTAATACGGTAACTAAAATAATGTAAAGTAATAGTAACAGTACAATTAGGAAAAGACTGAACAAGTACGGCTTCTTGTGATTGACACCAGGAAAAAGACTCTTCGTTCTAAGATATGCTATTCTGGCGTGTGTTTGTAAAGGTAAATCTGAGCAAACTATAATATTTCTGGACCAATACTCTTTGGACTGATCAGCCCAGAGTAGAGATGTCCGGCCATAATGCACTATATGGCAACAGAGCAATACACTTTATTCAGGGTATCTACAAATAGCTATAAACTGCTGTGAAGGCAATTTTTCAAAAACTGCTGCAACTCTGAGGTCAGTGATGGGCAAATGAAAAACTAGAAATGGTGTCACATTCGTGTTTGTGCTGACACTAGAATTTTGTCATACTGTTACCAATGAGCTGCCGCGTGTTGGCATTAACTTCCTGAATTTATATCAGGACCTTAATACTGAAAGTGTATTCACTTGTTGAACCTGTGTAAATGGTAAATTGGCCCAAAAATACTCAAAGAAGAACAGGTCACTTTGTTTATTGTTGATAAATGTTCCTGATGGGGTTGTGACTGAAAAAAAGAACAGCAAAATAACAAAGCTAAAACCTAAAAAAGGTTCACTACACCAGGCAGTCTCTTAACGAGTAAATATAGGGTTCCAAAATAAAAATAAAGAAACTGTAGTAAAACAACATTAGGTGCTTGCATAGGCAGCAAGGACTTCTGTATACCCGAATGTCATTATGTTTTTATCTTTGGCTACTATATTGTTTGTAATGGAGCTGTATAAATAAAGATTCATATACCGATTAGTAATAATTTAATGCTCAACAGTATGTAAAATAAAAAAAATAATAATAACACCACCCAACTCTCTTGCAAAACTTCAGGTTTGATGAAAACCAAGCACAGCAAAAGCACAATCGTTAAGCCCGATGGTGGAGGGCGAGGATTTGGGCTCGATATGCAGCCACAGAACATGGACACCTTTCTATCATTTATGCAACCACAAACTGCAACGTATTCCAGAGTATTTTAGAATCATACGTGAGGCCAACTATGCAACAGCTGAAGCTGGGTGGAACTGGGTGCATCCACAGGACAAGGATTTTTTAAGCCCACCAGAAAATCTATTAGAGAATGGCTGGAAAAGGATAAAAACAAGGTGTTGCAATATTAAAACCTTATCCTGTGTTAAATTGCTGTGGTGGAACCTTAATAGAGGTTTATTTCAGTGAGTACTCGCAAGCCTCAGATGACGTTATGCCAATTGTAAGATCACTCCGCCCACACGGATGTGTATCCCAGGCGGCTCTAACCCCCGGCAAACAAAGACGATGTGATGGCGGTGATAGTGAAGCTCACGGTGTTAAAAGAGGCATTTTTGGCTTATCTACCAACATTAAAGGAAAAAAAAACATGGAAGAAATTTCCAAACGAGGTGTAAATCATGTCAGTGAAGTTATTTCAAGGTAACCACGGACAAATCGATGTTGAAGCCCAAGTTAAAATAGCAAACTTAAAACCACCTTAAAGTACATAATATGCCTTAAAATATGTTTCCATGCTGCCATCAAGATTTCCATGGCAAGAATGTATAGTGAAATTCTGTATTAGGAGTGCAAAGTTTTCTTTACATGTTAAACGCTTTGTGCAAAATCCGAGTCCTGATAACTGATCATAGATGACAATGAAAAACTCAGGCAAGCAGAAGTTGCGACGCACAGATACTCAAAACACATGAAACACCGCAGAACTAGAGTCAAGCATTGCCATTTAGTTCAACCATTAACCATACGTTTATGAACAAAGATGGAATTACCTTCATACTGACAAATATGCGGCGATTCCCTGTCGATCACTGTTATGTTCAGCATTCAATCAGGTCGGTCGGCTGCATTTGCATCTTTTACATTTTACTAGACTCCTTTTAGGTTTTGGGAAAGGAATAAACTCCCTCTAACCGTTCGGGGTAACGCGTGTCTGAATCATACTTTCCCTGCTGACAATGTTTAATCATTTAATCATATATTTAAATGCAACATACTGGGATCTTGTCAGAGGTTAAGAGGGAGCAGCTTCTGTAGGTATGGGGCGTTTAGCGTTGGGACAAATTGTCATCGCCAGTTATTACCGAGCCTCCGAGACCGATTGACATGCGGCGTCACGTCAATTAAATGAAACAACATTACAAAGAAAACGGCCCAAAATTCCTCTGCAGCAATCTGAGAAACTCATAATCAAACAGGAAATTACTAATTTAAGGTTTTATTGATTCATGTGCTGTGCTTTGCTTCCCCAATGACTTTTATTTATCTTTCTGTATGTGTTTATGCATATACCTGTCTTGCAGCATGTCAGTATGACATGGTTGGTCCGGAAGGTATCGTTGAGTCTCATCAGATCACCAGAGACGGGAAAGCCGGTGCCGCCGAGGCTGTCGACTGTAAATGGTACATCCGCGCTCCGCCCCGTTCCAAGGTCAGTGACATAAACGGCTCTTTATTCAGCTGGAAATCTGATGTCAGCTCGTTGACATTATTCAGTGTCTCCCCAGACAACGCAGAAGCATCGTGTGTTGCTTCTGAAGATTTTGGTCGCTGCGGGGTGAGAACACGCTCCACCGCAAGGGTCTGAAAGATAGACGGGGCAGAGGGGCCAAGCGCTCATTTTTCTAATCGAAGCAGCGTTGCCAAGAGGAACAAAGCGATGAAAGGATGTGCAGAGAGAGGGAGAAGAAGACTTGTTGGACCAGACACAGGGAGACAGGGCGATTTAGCACCGATGAAATAGTGTTACGACGCGGTTTTACCCTTGAGCTGAGGCGCCCCATATTTGTTTTCTATGCTAGTGTAGGAGACGCCACCCTGCATGCATAAAAAAAAGCACAGATATGCACAGACACTCGTAAACATGCACAACTTCACTCCAGCCGCTAATGCACTGTAGACTCACTTGCTTATCTTCGGGAGGTACCTGTGCTGCATTAATGCTAAAGGATTAAAAGTCTCCTGAGCCCGGAGCGTCGAAGCTGGAAAAGAACACATTTTACAAAGGCTGCACCCTGGTTACACTGATCCGCCATAACATTATGACCACCGAGCCCAAGCCTGCTCTTGAACGCTGCAGAATTCATTATTTAGTTTAGGTTTTTACACTTTGAAAATATTTTCCTGTTGGTTAGATAGTGTTTGGTTTTTGCTGCATTTGTTTATATTAATATTTTGTTAGTATATGCTTTTGTTTTGTTTTGTCTTCAGTCGTAGCCTTGTTTTAAGAACTAATAAGCAGAGGAAGGGTTTAAAAGGTATTGCTGTGAGTCATCTGTGCATCCAGTGAATGATTACGCTGCTTCACTCAGGCCTTTCTCCTACTGTCATCCTACTACATAAAGACAAGCAATTTAGATAATAAAAAATGAATGATTCTCAGTTTAAGTAATGGCCTATTCTAATTTTCATCTCTGCCTCTCAGAAAAGAGAGTAGCCTCCTGCTCTTTTATGTACCAACCTCTTCTGATGCAGACATACGCTGGTTATGATATGGCTGGCTGATAACAATGGTACGACTGTGATTCATGGCCGCAGCAGCTGTTCTTATCTGGCAAACCTCTTCGGGGTTGCATATTTCCCACTAATGCCTTTGTTTCCCTCCGAAATGCTCTTCCGATTCAGCTGCTTTATAAGTCACGCGAGCTATAAGATCGCACCATCCACCTTTCAGACTTTTTCCGAATCATCAGAAGCCATTTGGGAGACAGACGATAAGTAAGAGGAAACAGAGGGAGGTGGAGGGATGCATGGCCCAGATCAATGCAACACTTTCCTCTTTTTTTTTTTTTTTTTTTTTTTTTGTAATTCTGCATGCATTTCTTACCTACACCGGTACAATGCAATATTTGCATGCATGCCAAAAAGTGAGAATCAATATTAAAATCTTCAAATGTGAGCAGTGAAAAACAAATATAATGCTACTATTGCAAAGTGATCTTTTTCACTCAGTTCAAGCCAGTTTTAAATTTTGCCCTGCAGAATTGCATCACAGGGCAAGTCGATGGCCAAAGGTTTCTAACCCCTGGTACGGATAGGAATGAAACCAAGTACATTTTTGCACGATTCAATGTGTACCGCTGCAAAGACTTCAACTTTTCTCTCATGAAACATATACAACTTCTGTTGGTGTTTCTGCCAAAGAGTGCAGACGCATCCTCGTGTTACCGCAGTGAGGGGAACACAGTGCGTGCTCCCTCCCTTGCTTTAAATGCTGCATACGTGTTGTTGTGCCGTAATCTGGGAAAATCGTTCATTCCCCCTATGCTCTTACAGTACTGCACTGTTGCCAGCATGCCAGAAACAGTGGAGAGATAATGACATCCTATGCCAGAGGCTCTAATTAGACTGCACCGGAGGACTCCAGAGAGAAGGCAGGAAAAACGGGGTGCAGAAAAGGAAGGGGGGGGGGGGCAGGGTGCTTAATAATGCATTTTATCTAAGGTCTAAATGTATAAGGCACGGAGATTAAGGGTGGATGGCAGATGGCAAGGAGACAGAGAGAGAAAGAGTGATGGTAAGGGTAGGCACACCTGCAGGAAGCAGTAATGGCCATGTGTTGTTGCCAGAAGTGACAGCAATGCACCACTTTTAATGATGATGTTAAAACTTTACATCAGCATGTGTCATCTGAGCGTCAGCCTTTCCTTTAAAGAGAATTTGTAGCATCCACGGGGGGGAACAAAATTGTTCAAATAAATGTCAGATTGCAAATACATGTCTGTCAGTTGGATGTGTTTTTTTTTTTTTTCCCCTGCAACATTTGTGCCTCTTGTTATTTCTGTTTAGACAGTTTCACTATGTTACATGTTTGCCCTGTCTATGTTTTTCCCTGTATAGATGTCCGGACTTTCCCACACCTACTGTGCGTTGTTTATGAAGACGAGGATCAAAATGTGAACGGTCATTTTGACTTTAATGAGCAGCTTACTCTGTTCTAGGCACCTTTTAGACACAGAGAGAACATTGTCTTCTTCAGTCAGTGACTGAGTCTTCACCGTTATTAGATATTATTATCAAGGAAGCAGCAGTACCTTTTTTTTCTCTCCTGGAGCAAATTATTTGGCTTTATAAATAGTGATTATGTCTTTCTTTTTGTGTTTGCCATCTGACCTCGGATTAATTTTTTTTCAGCCGTTTAGAGTTTGTCAAAGGAGCTGCTAAAAAGTAACATCAAAATCTTTCATTTGTGTTTAGCTTTTAGTTTCTGTGTATCTGTATATCTATGGTAATTTTGATTTAAAATCTTGGACGGGTAACATTGATCAAGGTTCCACTGATATTTTGGACACTTTTTTAAGCTCAATCATATAGCAGCTGTAGATGTGTGTAGATAGGAGCCTGCTCAGTTACCATATTTGCTTTCTGATAGGCCAAAGCAAAAAGGAGCAAGGCATGACTTTGTGTTTTCACCAATATCCAGTATTATGTTTCAACGAGAGATAAGTTTTTATTATCTACAAATGATAGTTTCAATGATGAATGTCGTGGCAAAAATGAGTATTAAACAGCCTAAAGCAGGCGAGCAAACCCTTTATTGTCTTTTATTCACCTGCATACAGGGAGAGGTGCATGCATTTGTGCATCTGAGAGCCTTTTGAGCCTTACAGAGAAGAGGAGAGGTGTTTTGCTTCTTTGTTTCTCTAATGCACCTGGAGCTCATTAGGATCAAGTTGTCCTCCTAGCCTAAATACCAAATCTTCTTTCGTAACCTCCGGGTCAAGAATGCTCATCCTTCCCATAACAGGCTACAAAACAATAAAACGTCTACACATAATGAAATCCCCTTCAACCGTCCGTTCGTAGGGAAACACAAATAATAGCTGTGTATTACATTTTCCTATGACATAAATTATTAACCTACTTTTACAAGGAAATTAAGATTATTATTTTTTTGCTCACAATTGGCTGTTTTAAAATGAGAAGAACATAGAATGCATTTATACAGTTAAGATCAGACCGTTATATACACTGTATAAAAAGACATATAGTCTTTTTGTATGCCTGTAGGCCATTAAATCACATGAAACAATTACTGGTTTGGCTGCGTTAGAATTACCCAAATTATTTCTATTTAGTAACCAAATTAGATTAGGATTGAGAAGGGACATTTTTAGAGCATTATTGGAAAACAATGAACCTAATTATTTTTTATCACTGTCACAAAATATAATTGAATATTTTTTTGTTATTACTATAAAATATAACTTGTATTAATATAACATATTGATATGACAAAACTGAACTTTGAGGCTCCTCCCCTGGCTGTCTTACAGGGCAATCAAATGCATTCTCCCCAGGTCCGTTCTGGACTTGTCTCAGTAGTAATGATTGATTGAGTCATACAACTCAGACAGACCGCAGACCACTGTCATCAGCTTTTATTCCACGTTGAATGCATAGTTGTGTAACGAGATGGGGAAATCTAAAGAAACCTGCCAGGACATCAGGAAGAGAGTTGTGGAAGTCCACAAGTCTAAGCCAATGTACAATGTACAGATGCTTAAAAGCACCATCTGCATTTGTTCGATTATTTTCAAGTATAAACTGCATGGTGATGTCCAGCCATCATACTGTTCAGGATTGGGTTCTGTGTCTCAGACGTGAATGTGCAATGGCACAAAATATGTGCATCATCACTATATCAAAACCAAAATACCCATAAAGATTCTGCCTGAAGCTGGGACGAGAATGTCAATATCCACTGCTGAATAATCCATATGGGCTGAAAGGCCACTCATCTAGGTGGAAGCCATTACTAAAACAGCAACATAAAAGGGAGACAGTTTTTAAATGCCCTGAAGTACAAAGACTGCGTTTTTGAAAGATATGTCCAGTGGTCTGATGAAACTAAAACATAAAGGTTAGCCATCATTACAATCATCATGCATCATGCAGCTATTTACTTTATCCTTCTTTAACAAGCTTAAATAACAATTTCCTAGTTAGAACCTGAAATGAGCCACACTCAGATTAAGGTGAATCACATTTTCATGTCCTGACTGATGTAAAAATGTGTTTTTTTTATCTGGTAAATTCATAAATACAGAAAAACAACTTTAGAAGGCAGTGTTGTCAAATGATGCTGACCAGGAAATATAAAAAGTTAAAAGTCCTAAGGTTTAAAATGCGGAGGGGAAAAAAAGGGCTGAATCAAGATAAGCACATATGGAGTTGGAGTTATCAACAATTCGATTAGCTTTTGTTTGTTTTTCTTGGTAGTCCAGACAAATGAGCTACAGTGGAGCTTGGCGCAGAGTAACTTTGATTTGCAGGGTCCGATCATAAATCAAAGCCTGAGAAATAGAAATGTTGATATGCTTTTTTTAAAATCTGCCTCGCAAGATGACATATTTGTGAAGATAGTTGTTCCTTGGGACAATAGTCTCAGAAAGCACCCACCTGTCATCTGCAACACTACTGGTGTCAAGCCTCTATCTACACACTGCTATAATGGGCAATATTATACTCTTTAGCTAATTAGTTATAGTCTAAAATAATTGGCAGTCGTTCTGTAGACTTTGTGGATCTTTGGTTTTAATGTGCTCCACCTAATGAATCTTCCTCAGGAAAACAAAACTTGCCATGATCACATTGTTTAGTTTCCTCTAGAAGGTCAGATATTTGTGATGTTTTAGGGGTTTTCATCAAACAAATACAACATGTGAAAAACAGGACAAAAAGATGTCTTAGTCTAAGAGCACTTTATAGGATGAGTCCTAGTTCTGTGTTGCACTGCCCATTGTTGCATTTTATTAATTTTACTTTATTTGTTTTCTCATTGTAAACCGGCTTAAAATCTGTTGTCTTTGGTCATCTTCCTCCTTGATAAGTACAACTTGAGTATATGCACCATTATTGATACAAAATTTTACAGGATTTTAATTTATCCTCCTACGTATTATAATTGTTTTCAAAACATTAATATTGCTAAGTTATTTTGAAAATAGAGAGAAACACACAAATCCTGTATAATTACTTGGGGGTTGGGTGAGAGGCACCACACAGTATTAGTGTTCAAGGCCTCCAAATGGCTAGCACCGCCCCTGATCTTACCGATGCAGCAGGTTCCCTGTTGTATGGCAGCTGAGTGCTTCCTGCCTCACCCTGCTAATTATTCTCCCAGGGCTCTCTGTCCTCACCTGTCTTCTGCCTCATTTCTCCACATTCTCATTCTTTACTTTCTCCGTTTCTCTGCTGATCTCTTGTTGCTGTAGTCCTGCTCCTCTTCTGCCAATATTTTTTTTTGTTTACCGTCGCTTCTCTTCATAGTTTGCTTTCCTTGCCCTGTTTGTCATATTTTGGAAGTTTTCTTAATTTCATCAAAATTATTCACCACCATCAAGCTCTGTGTATTGGTCCTCCTTCAAAGATTCAAAGATTTTTTATTGTCTTACTGTGGTGAAATTTATTTTTAGCCACTCTGGTTCACATTACACATAATAAAGGCAAAGAGACAAACAAACAAACAAACAGGCAATGAAAAAGGGTTACAGTGGGATTTTTTTTCTTTTTTTTTCTTGTTGCACTCAAGAGAGATTAAAAAATAAAAGGACCACTTCATGTCAGTGAGAGACCAACACAAAGAGTGTACATTTCAAAAATATTTAACTTGTGTATGCTTTATACAACTGCATTTCATTGCAGCTGCAGCTGCATGTATTTTGAGCTCTCTAGCTGCTTTGCACGTCTAGACAGTGAAGGGTTTGCCCATTATTTTTTACTAAATCAAAATCATTCAAGCTCAGTCAGATTGCATGACCAGGAAGTCTTGCCACAGGTTGTTGATAGATTTATGTCTCGATTATGACTAGGCCATTCTATGGATGGATATTTTGATCTGAACTATTCCATTGTAGCTCTGGCTGTATGCTTAGAGTTGTTATCCTGCAGGAAGGTGAATCCCCATTAGAGCCTCAGGTGTTTTTCATGGATTAACTTGTATTCGGCGCCACCCACTCTGTTCAGCTTCACTGTCACCGCTGAAGGAACGTATCCCCATGCCATGGTGCTGCCACCCCTACATTTCACCACAGGGATGGTGAGTTCAAAGTGAAGGGCAGTGTTAGTTTTCTGCAACACATAATGCTTTGGACGCAACCCAAAGGATCAATAATGTTGCTTTATTGTTGGGGCTTTCTTTAAACAATTTCCCTTTTTTTGCCACTCCATCATGAAGGTCAGATGTGTGAAGGGAATGATTCATAGTTGTCTTATTGACAGATTCCTCAAACTTGAAGCGTGGGTATTTGCTGCTCTTCCAGAGTTACCAAAGGTCTCTTGGCTTGTTCTCTGATTAATGTTCTTTTTTGCTGGCTCGTCAGTTTAGACTGGCAGCCATATGTTGGTAAGTTTGCAGTTATGTTGTGCTATTTCCGTTTTCAGACATGCAAATGTATAAATGATGAGATTTTTTATTTTTTTTATTCTCCACAACTTTATCTCTGGCTGAATTGGTGTGTTCCTTGGTCTTCATAATGCTGATTCTTCACTAATGCTCTCCAACAAACCTCTAAGGCCTTTTTAGAGCAGCTGTGGTCCACTCAGGTAGACCCTAATTAGGAATTAGTTACACTGGATTTTATTTAGGGGTATCAGAATAAATAAGGCTTGACACAAGTGTTTCATTTACGTTTTGAAAAAGACATAATTTTTCTTCCACTTTGTAATTATTGTCCACTTTCTATTGATTTGTCACATAAGACAAATGTAACTATTTTGAAATTGGTGGTTGTACTGTCACAAAATAAGTTCAAGCTGTGGGATTACATTTGCAAGGCACTGTACACATTTCTATTGGGGTACAAGGAAGTGTACTCGAGTGAGTAGATGTGAGAACAGAGAAGCTTATGCTGACCATTTTTGGCTCGATGAAAGCTTATTGACCCTGATATTAGACCCCAGGGGAAGTATTTAGCTTGCTTTTGTGCTCCGATGCATTACATTTGTCATGTTGTCATTGCAGAGTCCATTATCTTGGCCGGTCTGCAGCTTTTGTCTTTGGGCATTTAAAAGTGTCACATTTCTCTGTCACACTTAGAAAGCTGTCCGTTTATTTATGATGGAAAGGGCGGCGAACAACAGACCAAAACACTGGCTCTGATGTTTCCAATCTCAGCTTGATGAACAAATAACAGGCATTGATGCCGTCAGGAAGCGTAGAAGAACTACTGTAAGAATGTTAATGTGTGTTATTTAGGCGTCTTATGTTAGAAGCTATAAACCGAAGCTCGCTTGATGATTACACAGAATTAAGTTTCTGACGAAGTATAACGTTTGAGGTGCAAAAATAGTTTGCATTTTGCCAAAATATGGTGTCATTATTCTTTTTTTACGGTTAAAGCTGTGGCAAAATAGGGAGGGACATTTTAACAAGGTTGTATTGTTTGTGTAACTATTACAATGGAAGATAGATTATGAATATAAGCCTAATACATTGTCTGTCTACGAGTCATTTTATAAATATATTATCATTTCTCCTTGCAACAGTCTCTCTGTCTTACTTCATTTAGGGGATGCTTTATCATCAGGGACTGTGGTATACACTAAAATGCACAAGCTGTATTAGGAAAGAACACTACTCTTTATTCCCACTTTATTTCTGTCATGTCCAAATGTCACAGTATAGATTGAATTTTCTCAGCTAATTTCTTTCTCTCTGTGTGTTTTTTCTTGTGTATCGGAGCAGATCTATCTGCGCTTTCTGGACTATGAGATGGCAAACTCCAACGAATGCAAGCGCAACTTTGTAGCAGTGTACGACGGGGGAAGGTATGAGTTTTATATAATATAATATATCATTGGCTACACTCAATTATTCCAAAAATACATTTCAGATTTTTTTTTCTAGGATTTATTAATCAATCAAGTGTGATCTGCCATACAGGCAATGGGAATGTTATATTATGTCACTATAAATAATTTTCTTTTATAGAAACAATTTTCAAGAAATGAAATTTGCAAGTTTGGCTCACAATGCCGTAATCCAGTCATAATCACTGAGAACAGCAGCCCCGTTTTCCACAAACAGAGTCACATTTCCCAAATAAAAACTGCCCTATATTAGAAAACTGGATTGTGACACTATGGCTTCCAGCACTCATGGTTACCTTTAGCATCTTGGGTACTATAATCTATCTTAGTTCTGGGTATCTGCTGCAGGGAGACTTCCTCAAACAGGCAATATGCATTTAGAAATACCAAACAACGCATTTTTCATCCTAAATTGTTCCGATCAAATCAAATATGATCACTGCAGACACGGATATTGCAATGATAACATATTGTGCAGCTCAAATCAAGAGGTAGTGTTAAAAACTCTAAATTCTGTTTAAATTTCTCTTTAGCATGATCCATGATTGGCACACAGGTACCCAACACAATTCTTCCAAGTAAAAACCTTTTCTTTAAAAAAAAAAAAAAAATAAAGGCATCATATTCTGAATTGTGTGCAGACCCATATGTGTGTTTAATTTCGGATTGTCTTTTGACAACCACGGGCCATTCAGTTAGTCCCATTGTTGAACAGTGATGATGTGTAAGACATAATTTTTACCATTCAAGTAGTTTCTTTAGGTGAAGTAAAAAAAAAGCCATTGAGAACAGTATTTGGCTGGCAAGATTGTTACCATTGTTGTCCATATAATCAATATTATATTTATTTATTTGTTAAGTTGGTGTAGCTCAGTTTAAATGCTGAAAACCTACTATAAAGCATGTAGCTTGTACATTATTCTTGAGGTTTTTCATGTTTCTGTACCAGAAGTAATCAAACATACATAGTTTTGCTGTAAAGTTAATGAACCCTTTAGAAATAAATACACTTCTGCAGTGATATGACCCAGATCATCATTTAGTTTTCGACGAACTCTAGATAAAGAGATAAAATGAACAGACTGAAACAAATTGTAACAATATGAAATGCTTTTCACCTGTCTATTAACCCAAATTGGAAATCTAAGTTTTAACAGCATAGTCTAGACTTCATGGCAGGTCTGAATTCTAATGAATGTATTATTCAATTCTAATTGGTTTTGCTCATACGTCTGTGGAACAGATGGAAACGTCCGAGCCACTGAAGATGTTTCTTGTATTATTAATTCATGAGATCACAATCAGTGCTACAGTTAATAGCAAAGAGGGATTTTTGAGACCGAATTGCTATCCAAAAAAAATAGCTGTCTCTTGGCATTAGTGTGACAAACAGGGTGATTTTGTGCAAGGTTTTAAAGAAATTTTAATCTTACAGAAAAATTTAATAGTTTCAATATTTAACAATGCATTCCAGTATGCGACAAGTATAACGTTTGTGTTACTCAGTTATGAAAGTAACACACTGTGAGTTTCTTCAATTTGACTTCTCGGATGAATTAAATGAATTAATAAATCACAAGCAAACTCTAAATGAATATGTCAGAACATTTGATAGTATGCTGCCATAATTTTGTAAAACAAATTTGACAAAATATTAGATCAAGGACCTAATTAGAGACATGTTTACAACATGAGTTGTAAACATAAAAGGAAATTTGCCAACAATAAATTATGGTGCATGTCAGCCCATTTTTCTCCAGAGAACTGGGCAAATTTTTCCAAAATTCCCAGCATCAGATATATAGATAATAGCTAAATGATTATTATTACTGTCAATTAATCACTAATATATAACGTAGGCTGTCATGCAGCCTGCCTCCTCTCTGCTGGCTGTTTTCTACCTTCTGCTCTGCTCCACTCCGCTAATTTGTGGAGTAGTTTCTCCTGCGCTGATCTCATCATTTCAACATGATTTTCACCTGCCACGCTGCCTATATAAGCCTGCTTCTCACAACCAGTCGGCCCCAGATCATCTGCCAGCGTTGAGAGAGTAGAGTCCACCGTTCTTGTCAGCAGTGCCTGTGTATGAGCCTGTCTTCTTGTCTTGGATTGTCCTGCCTCGCCTTGCCCTCGCTCGGACACCTCATTCCTCTCTCTGACTTCTGGATTCAACTTGGACTGTTTGTTTACTGCACACCTTGCTCAGCCCTCTGGACCTGTCTGCCTTCTCCTGCCTGCCAACCCGTGTATTACCCTTGCTCGTCTCTCGGACCTGTTTTCCACTTCCTGCCCGTTCTGCCAGTGATGTGCCCATGTCAGCAGTCTGCCGTTTGTCCTGCACGTTCCCTGCTCATTCTGGACTTCTGCCTGCCAGCATCACATTTCTGTTTATTTATTTATTATTCAATAAAGGATTTTAGTGCAACACAGTGCCTGATTGAATTATCAGGTTCTCTGTCTGGCTCAGCATTACAGTAGGCTAACTGATCTCAATATAATGATTCGACACATGTTACATTTTTTAAAGAAAGAAGCATGTTGTTTTTATGACGGGAATAATGCAGCTGAGAAGCTTTTTTTTTTTTTTCAGAATCATTCTCAAACAGTTTTAAAAATTTCATGTGAAACCAAGCAGCTCTCCATTGGGCCGTCTAGTGACCATGGAAGATAGTCGTGCTCCTCTCTGCAACATTTCATGTATTCATAATAAGGTGCAGGCCAAGACATTAACTTTTGTTGTATTTGGAAAGTCAGATATAAGAGTGATACTTATGTCAAACCTTGTCACTTTTGTTTCATGCCTTTCTCTTAAACATTTGTTTATTAAAGAAACCTATATTCAGTGCGTTAACAGCACACCTCGCGACCCACAAGGGATAGGCGTGTTAAGAAAGTGGATGGATGGATGGATATTCAGTGCTGAAAGATAACTGTACAATTACATAATCTTACCCTAACAAAATGAGCATCACAAAAGCTTGTGGATAAGATGTAAGCATCTTCCTAGTCAGCATTGGGGGTTATTTAGATGTGAAGTGAATGTCTCTATTTTGTAATAAAAATGTATCTTATATCCTTTCATCTCTTTTTAAGCTCTGTGGAAGACCTGAAAAGCAAGTTCTGTTCGACCGTGGCCAACGACATCATGCTGGTGTCCACGCTGGGAGTTATCCGGATGTGGGCAGACGAGCTCAGCCGCAAAAGCCGCTTCCGCATCCTTTTCACAACCTACCAAGAACGTAAGACAAGACTCACTGAATGCACACCTGCATCCTTGCAACTTTGCTCGGGTATGTTTGCGTCAAAATAAAATGGCCAAGTCTTTTGGTAGCAGACAAAAAAGGAAAAAGCAGTGGCTCTATTTATGGCTAAATTATAAAGACAGAGAAAACCACGTAGCACATTTTCATTAAAATGAGTGTTGCCTAATTTTTGAATATGATAAAAGGAAAGAGATTTCAACTTTACTTGTTCGAGATAATATCACTTCTTCTACATAAAAGAATCAAATCATGTTGCTGTTTACATGTGTCCTATGTTTCTATACGAGTGGTTACAGAAGCATACATGCTCTTTGTGAGTATAGGCAACAGCCCCAGTTGAAATGCTTATGGTGTGTAGTCTGTGTCCCTATGAAAGACCCTTTTACCATGCAGAGCCACGGTGGACTGTTGCTGGGGCAACACTTTCAGCCCGAGCCATTCAGGCAGTCCTCATCGAGACCTTGCCTTTAGAGCAGCATCGACCGCAACTGAGCAATTCTACAACAACTCTGTCAACGCTGACTGCCCAGATGTGTTCGATCTCTTGAAAGCTGTAGAGCTAATAATTTGGTCAACTTTACTAGACTTATCTTTATTTGAGCAATAAAAGTTTTCTCAAATAAAATTTAAACACTAAATAAATGTCGGGTCATTAAATGGAATATATCTTCTTTTTTTACAACTTTGATGAGTGGTGATGACTTTATGTCTGGCATGTATGACATCATTTCCACTCATAAGAAAAGTAGTGAAAGCAAAGTCTTCAGCTCAAATTTGATTAGTTCTGTCTGGAAACTTTCCAGCAAGGAGAGAAGTCAGGAGAAATGTAGTTTGAAAGCAGTGGCTTAGAGACCAAACAAATCGCCTTCCTACCACTGGATTCAAGACAAATCTGTGGCAAGCCAAGTCTACCTGTGCTCCACCACAGTGGAAATTTTCCACTTGTGACAAAAACTCTCATTTGAAACAGTATATTTTTGCAGCATGCTGATAGACGGTGCGTTTTTGTGCTCCGGTCCTGACCAGCATTGCTACTCTGATGGACACAGCCATGTGTTACTTTGTGCAATCTGCTGTTTCCCCAGATAAAAAAACAAAACAAAACATGTTTTAACCAATCAGTCTGCACCTGTGTGTCGGGAACTGTCACTAAATAAATAAACTGAACTATATAGAAATATTAGCATGTTCCTGCCAACACACTTTCCTTCAGTTGGGTTAGACAGAAAAAAAGAAATAAAATAAAAACAGGTGCAACTGAAGCTAATTAATGTGGCTAAACATGCTGGAGGCATAGAGCACTAATCGATTGAACCCAGTAGGTGACAATCAGTTATGTTTTTGTTTTTTTTACACTGACAGGGGACACATTAAAAGTAAAAGCCACTACACATATAAGCATTTTCTTCCCTAACAAACGTTATGCTCCACAAATATCAGCTGTGGTCATGATGGTGATCTGACTCTATTCTCCCTGCTCTACCTAATTGTCCCAGCCATGCTATGACCTGTGTTGTGTCCTCTTCTTTTCTTGCTTTTTCCACCTTTAAATCCCAAATTCTACTTGTTTTATAATCCTGAGGCTAAAGCATGTTTCCCATGAGGACTTTTGTTTTTATGGGTGAGAAGAAATCGATCTCCTCAGCTGTTTACTTCTATGATGGAGCTCCCCCATCTTTCCTGCACGGATGATCTTCATAGCAAAAGCTTTCACTTTATTTTTCTGCATTGCCAATAGGTGACCACACAACCATTTGACATATTCCCACTTCCCACAAAAGACGTTTTGTGTTGTTAATCATTTGTTCATTAAATGCTTACATTATTTTTGGCTGTTAAAGGTAAAAATTGGTTCACCTGATAAAGTGGGATGGATTATTGGAACATGTGTACTGGATGGATTAGATGCCTGCATTTAGTTAGACGCCTGAGACGCACACAAGGATTCAGATGCAGTAAATCAGGTGAGGAGACCCTCCTGTTAGGGGTGTGTCCTATTGTAGAAAAAGGACATGCAGCCATGACACCTTGTGTCATGGCTGCTTTCGGTTTTTCGGGAGTCTCAGCCCTGAAACTTGAAGTCATTTCTCTGTCGTATTTAGAATAGACGGTTAACCTGAAGTTGAGTCGTCCTTGGAGGGTGTTTTTTTTTTTTTTCGTGGTAGAGGAAATAATCGAATCAGAGGAGAAGACAATGGGAGCGCACATAGTGTGTGGTAACGGTGTCAGAAAAAAGAAAAACAATCCATTTAGTGATTACGTAAGATATTTCCAGACATGGCAGGTGCATATGTGTCGTCATCATCCATCTATGGTAGGGCAATCCTGTTTTAGTGGGTGTGACTCAAAGGGCTCTTTTTTTCCAGAAAAGTGTGATTTAAATGATTTATGTGCTTTGAAAAACAATAAAAGGCAGACTATATTTCATCTTTCATACTTCCAAGATTTTAGGCTTATTGGCTCCCTAATTGTAGTGTATGCATTTAAGGGCAAGTCATGTTGATGTATAGTGTTAATGTGGTCAAAGAAAAAGACAAATCACCAATGACTGGACGAACTACAAACAAGTCCAGCTGCTGAAAGGTTCAAGGTTCTTTACTGGCAGCATACAGTGAAGCCTGTCCTGATGTTAAACAGTTTTGTTTGTTTGTTCCCAGTGGAACCAGCAGCTTTTAGAGGACTGTTTACAGCTGCCAAATTCCATTGAGATGTTCCTGTGCGCAGAGCGATGTTCATGAATGCAAACGTCTTCCTTCATTCAAACCGACCTCCCTCTCTGCTATCCACACTCACATAGAGTGCTGCTGTGCAGAGGTGCAGTCCACGATTACGAGTGTGAGCCATAAGACATCGAACCCAACCTTCATCCAGGAAGCAATTATGTCTTAGGTGATAAATGCTCCTGTGTGACATCCCAGCCGTCAGAATTGTTTCACCTCATCTACAACACGTCTCTGGGGCTGCAGATGGAAGCTCGCTGTGGCTTCACCACACGCATCGCATCTTTTATTTCTTGGAAAGCTTTTTTATTGTGTGCACTGATGCATTTAAGACCGCCGCGGAATGCTAATTTCTAAATAAATCGAGTTAAATGTCTGAGTGGTGGAATCTCTGCGTGGTTTTGGTCAGATTATACCACGTGTGTACACTTCTTATCTCGGCTTCTGCTGCGATCAAGATGGCACTGCAATGAGACTGAAGTATTTTACTGCATCTTTGATTAATCAGGATTAATGACAAATGGATGAAGGATTTTTAGAAGTCCAATTCAGCATTCAGGCTCCAATGATTAGTGGAAATTAGTCTGAGATCTTTTATCTGTTAAGAAAGCATGAATTGCCTTCAAACTAATTTTTATTGTAAGTGTAGAGAAAAAACTATTGCTGAGTGGGAACAGGGGTAACCACTACAGCTGCATGCTTCTCCAAATACACTACACAAAATATAATCTTCAACACATTCATCAATTCCTTTGGAATCTGCTTCAAAGCTCAGTAGTTGATTTACTAATAAAACAAGACAAAAAGCAAAAGTTTCACATCCACTTTTTTTGCATTCTAGTTAACAACTTAACTTTATTTTGAGCCACACAATGGACTTTGCTGCTGCTCCACCAGTTGCGAGTGGTAAAGTCCTGAGTTTATTGATTAATCAAAAATATTTTGTTGCATAGTGTTGATAAATTAGGTAGCCCGACTAAAGGAGCTCATTTCTATAACTGATCAAAACACTTTACTTTTAAAATGTTTCAGTAACAAGTTTCAAAAGTTCTCAAAAATGTTTGCAGTTTAGTATTAGAAAAATATTTCAAATTTCAATACACATACAGCGTCCTTTACAATGTACTCGTCTTGTAGAGATCTATAAAATTGAAAAACAGGCCTTGGGCATCATAGAATGTCAACCATACTTAACATTGGGCAATAGTTGTTTTTCCACATATTCAACATTTAACACCTGACCCACATTGTGCAGCAATGGCTTTGGTTGGGCTATGAATAACTATTAAGTTGGTATTTGTAATTTTAATCAAAATTGACAAATCCGGGCACCACTTAATTATCCGTAAATAAGTGCCAAACACCTCTCAGTCTCTGTCACTTGTTGTTTTATGAATACCTGCCTCTTGAGGTATGGTAGTACAGCAGATGAAGGAGCGAATTTTCACCCTGGTGTTCTGAAACTAAAAGCATAACACATATGTAGAAAAGCACAAGCAGCCTTTCCCCATTAAAAAAGAAAAATTCTTAACAAAATACTTCAACTTTAAGTTAGGATACAGTTCTTCAGTCAACAAATTCTTCTAGCCACAGTTAGAAGCCAGATCGTTCTGAGCAGGAGAAGATGCTCCCCGACCTGGAAGCTGGTGGTCCACTGACAAGTGGAGGCCAGCACTGTGAACTGGGTGAGCTTCTGGCAGAGGACGTGTGGGTTGACGTTGTTAAAGGCTGAGCTGACTCCCAAAAAACAGGATCACTGGCATACACTGCTGGGTGACTGAGGTAGTGCAGGATAAAGTAGTCCCAAGTTGACTGCATTATCTGCCGACCTACATATTTGCCTAGTAACCAACCTGCAGGAGGTCCAACACCAGTATTTCCTGATTGCAGAGGTCAAAGCTAAATGTTTGTCATTAACCTCTTGATACTGGGTTCCTTAGAGACCAGGATATTTAAAGCAGGAGGCTATGTCACACAGCTCCAGAGAATAGACCAGTTCATTGCTATTGTTTTGATCTGGGTTTTTCGCGCACGCGCGCCGGACTGGTAGGCAAAAGGCAAACACAATGGCAGACGCAAACAAAGGAAACGATGAGTTCTCCACGTATTTTTCTTCTTTAGATAACGTATCACAAGATTGTTTTAAGAGTAAGTTGATGGTTGATGGTATCAGATTGCCAGATCCACACAACAAAAGCCTGAAGGGACGGAGCAAGTCTGTGAAATGCTGACCAAGTCCTCCGTACTACCTTATCAACACCCCAGGCCAGTACACACAAGAGAGCATAAAAGCCATGAAATCACTGGACGGCTACAATTATTTCATATCGGGACATGTTCAGACATGTTTGTGTAACATACGAAAGCGGAGTCGGACACAGACAGCGCCTCAGCAAAGAGGAAGACCCGCCACCGGTAGGTTAAAAAAAAACATTGTTCACAAAAGGCTTTTTTTTTGGTGTTTTTGCCTTATTAATCCTTTTCACAGACTCATGCCAGAAGGTTTGCATACATTATACATGTACGTATATTATTACGAAACGAACGTTTACGTCTTGACCTTGACCTTGATAATTATTTAAGTAGAACAATGACTAGTGCAAAATTAAGTTGTATTTACCGGAGATGAAGTGTAGACTGCAAATTCTGTCGTAGTATGATGGCTCCCACAGTCCATTGAGAGTGTCTGCCTGCATCCTTTTCATTGAAATTATCCATTTCTTTCTTCTTTCTTCGTCCTTTGGTAAATGAAAGAAACGTACATCAGACGATTTGGAATGCCTCTGGGTGCAACCGGGAGCACAACAAGTCGTAGGCATTGTTTAGATTCCAAAAATAAACTAACTAAAACCACGCTCTAATTCACCCGTTTTGTCACAGTGGTTGGCGAGAACAGTCCTGTTTTTGCCTACCAGCGTGACCCGGATGTAGCGCATGACGTCACACGTGAATTGGTCTATTGCTAAGGTTTTGAGTGAAGGGGGGGGGGGGGCAGTTGGTCAGCGCAAGCTTTCAAGCAGAAGGGAGGAATACCAACAGCTCCTTGAGCATCCCTGGTCTTCTGACACTGAGAGAGGCTATTTACGTCTTCCTCAGTGATCTTAAGTGCAGGCGAGGGGTCAGAGGGAAGAGAGTTGTGGAGTTGTTGGTGGAGAATGCATGTAGTCCTATCATGTGTGAAGGAGTTGTGAATAGCTGATTTTCACACCTTCAAAAGAAGAGATCTTCAACCAGTCATCACAGCAGGGGGGAAAACGTTCCTGTGGCTAGTAAGCGTGTTAAACCTCCTCCAAACTGCTGGAGGATCAATAGAAGCTGTTTTTTTTTAGCTTCATGTGTATCTTCTTTTAGCTGCCCTGATGGCTAGCAGTAGTCCGGTGTGTTTTTATCCCCAGTGGGATATTTTACGTGCTGTTTGTATTTTACAAGTTCATTGGAAAGGTTTACATTTTTTAAAATCCCCAAGAACAATGATGAAAGCCTGGGTGTTGTTTTGTTTTTTCAATATCATGGAAATGTATAAGTATCTGCCGATCATATATAAGTAGTGCTGACACGTTAAAGATGAAAGTCAGGAAAAGTAGTAAAAATGCAACTTAAGGAGAAGTCAATGCTGAGCCACACACAACAGCGCCATCTTGGATTCAGCCTTTGACCTTCAAGGAATTTTACACATCCTCACCATGGGTTCCAGTAGTTGTAAAGGGTGCTGCAAACACATCTCATAGAAAAAGACAATACCAAGCTCTTGTAATAAAAAAAAACACACCGTTAAATACGGTTTACCAATGACTTTTTCAGATAAATGATTGTCAATGAGCTGCTTTTCTACTTTGCTGCGAAAGAGCCATTTTGGCTCCACGGACACCCAGACTATCTTCTTAGACTTCTGAGTTGTTGTTTTTTATATTGTTTACAGCATCTTTCCATATTCAGTTAATTTCACTGTTCATTCTTGTTTCAAAGGTGCTGATATATCAGTTCATTCCTTTATGTTATGTTATTTACTTTATTCTTGTGTGTTCTGTTCTTTGTGCATTTAGATTTATTTATCTTAGATTAATGGTTGTCTTTTCTCCTTGGTTTATAGTTTCTTTTTGTCTAGTTCAGCTTACTTTGTGTTCATTATCCATCCTCCCCTTAGTCTGCCTGTTTGCTCTCCTCCATAACTGTTCCCAATCCCCTTGATTATCTCACCTGCATTCAGTATTATACTCTACCCTTTCCTTAGTGTATAAGCTCACTGTTTTTTGGGGGGAAGGGGGGGCGGTATTTTCTGGTTCCTCCTTTATTTCTGCTCGTGCTCCATGTTCTGTTCTCCCTGTGTAAGATAGGCTATCTTTTGCTGTTATTAATCCCTCACTATGCACATCCCAAGTTCCTGTCTGCATTTTGGCCCTGCTTCAGCCACACATTAGATGACACGCACACTCATTTGGGAGTTAATTTATGTCCCCACCAGTGACTGTGAACTTTTATTTGTGGGCAAAATGGCACATTTATCACAGAATGTCCCGAAATTAATTTTTCTGGAGATTAGAGCAGACTGTACTCTTTGTCTGGTCTCACTTGTGTGAAGAATAGAGCAGAACAGGAGATTGCAAAACGAAATGACGTGGGCTCCCTCTAGGGGTTGGTAAGGATAAAGGATGTTGTGTTCTATTTCATATAGACTTGCAAAAATAAGGAGCATTTTGGAATGAAATTTTAGAATAAACATGGAAAGGATAGTTTTATTCAAGAAACTATGCCAAAGTTCCAGGCGGGTAGGTGGGGGAGTAAGAAAGAGATAAGTCACTCTAATTTGGGGTGTTATTACTCAATCAGGATGAGACCTGAAATAAAAAACAGCCATACATCACGGTGGTAACACTGTCACAGAGTCCCTAGCTCTTCTGCACCACTGCCAAGCTCCTTTGGTGCCAGTGACAGTGTTATGTGAGCGGGAGGAGAAAGGAAGAGATAAAAAGAGGCAATGTAAGACGTGGAGGAGAGAGGGAAGGACACCTCCTCTATAACGAATGACTAATGATCAAAGAAAGCCATTCATTATGCTTGTGTGTCATAAGTTACTTGTGGGACGTTCTCTATTGAACAAGATCTTAAAACATGTTTCACCTACGAATAACTGCCTGTGAGACCTGGCATGCATAGCAATAGTAAGTACAGTGGAGATTTCATTTTGAGTAATTGACGTTAATTTGTTCTTGAAAGCTGTGCTGCATTAATTAGTCTCTGTTCTCGTTTGTCTTCTATAACATTTCACAGTGTTGGACTATGCATAGACAGAGATCTTTGAGGATTTTTCTTTCCCCAATCTCTACAGATCATTTAAAGATACTGCCAGATTTTATTTGAACTATCCAGCTATATCAGAGTTTGTAATTTTTGCACTTTAAAAAATGTTTAATGGCCGTTGGAAGAGGAACATGCCCACAGCATCACAGATCCTCCATTGCACTTAACAGTGAGCACAATGTGCTTTCCAACACTTTCATCTTTTGTTTTAATCCAAAGCCATCTGAGGTGTTTGTTGCTAAAAGCTCAATGTTGATCATGTCTCCTCAAAGTACATGGTTCCACAAGTTTTAGTAGTAGCTGGCAAACTTCAGATGTTTAGTTTTGTGATGATAGGACAAAAAAAGATGTTGCTCCTTGCAACGTTTCTCTAGCAGAAAGCTTTGCCAATTTGTTTTAGCTCCTATCCCATCCTGCTCCCTTTTCATGGTGGCAAGATGTGACAGTTTTATTATATTGATATCGTTATAAGTACTATTAATTATGCCACGGGGGATTTTATAATCCCCCGTGGCATAATATAATCCCCCCTAAATTCCCAACTCCCCCAAAATACTTGTACTCAAATTAAAGCCCTATGGTGAGACCTCATGTTACAGCAATTGAAATGAATTCATTTCAAAGCTATTTACACATTTTTGCAAAGAGTGCCATTAAATGATGTTGGTACTGCATGCCAATATAAACACTTTGGCTGCTCTGGTAGATAAAGTCCCTGATGAATAAGCAGCATTGGACGTGGTGAAATTTTGTCTCTCGGGTACCGGGAAAAGATCATCAGAAAATGAATGTCAGGTTTGTCAACTAAAACATATGTTGAGTTATATCAATATTTTCATGATGTTACATTGGCTTCCATGTTTTGATATTAGATAAATAATGTAAAATTAAATTGCTGCATATCAAAACATGCTGTGTAAATATGGATAATTTAGCATTTAGCATTGGTCCTTGTTTTTCACTGGCAATGGCAGGTAAGTGCTATGAACTGACCATATTTCTGGCTTATGCATTAGTGTGATTGGTCATGGAGAACAAGGGCACCTTGGTTTTAAATTCTGCAGCTCCACTTATACATTCATATAACAATGGAGCTAGTAACAGTTCCACATTGATTTAATGTCTTTTTCCTGCTGACGGATGGCTCTGCTGTACATAGTCGTCACAAGAAGGTGAAGATATCAAAGCTGCATCTCAAACAAGCCTCCTCAGAAGGGCCGGTGTCATAGCAGATCACATGCTGCAGGCCCAAGATACATTTTTTTACGAAAGCGAGGGGGAAAATAAACATCTGGAGTAAACAGGAATAGTGTTATTCAGATTTTGCATTTGGATGATTTTGAAAAGTCACATAATTCGAACAAGTATAACACGGAGACGTCCTGAAAAATTTATTTGCGTATTCAAGTTGTTAGAGAAGATGTTTTGAAGAGGGCAATGATGAAAATTCATGAAGAACAGATGTGTTCAGGTGGAACAAGTCTGATCTGAGTAATGCTGTTCCAAATATATTTTCCTCAGAAACTTGGCACACTGCTAAGTCCCTTCAGCTGCAACTTCAAGTAGAACTTTGTGCAGTAGCAAATATAAATCTTTCTCAGACTTACTCTTGTAAAATATGGACACTTGTGTTATCAGATGATTTTAAGGGTCAGCTCGAATGTTAATGTTTCTATTTGCGAATTATTGGATTTTACTGTGTGGTAACTCATCTTTTTTTCCTTGCAGCTCCATGTGATGCAGATGCCTTCTTTTGTCACAGTAACATGTGCATTAACTACACTCTGGTGTGTAATGGTATGCAGAACTGTGTCTACCCCTGGGATGAGAATCAATGCAAAGGTGAGATGAATATATTTAAGTAAATCTAAGGCTTGGTAATTATGTTTTTAAAGGTTCCTGCAGCACTGCATTTAAAACAGCTTGGTTTCAGAACCTTGGACAGCAACAGAGAGAAACAGTGCTCCCATGCTGAAGGTGGATCAGAAATATATTTACACACAGTTAACTTGCAAAAGTGTTCATAGCCTTTGGACATTTTTACATTACATTTTGTCACAAGATTTTATTGTATTTTATTAGGAGTTTATAGTATTGACCAACACAAAGGGTACTTAACCCTTGCATTCAAAAGGTAAATGATGTATGGTTTTCAAAAGCTTTTGAAACATGATACTATTATTCAGATTAACAGCCACAAGGTCAATGGAAACTCTTGAAGAGCTGCAGAGATCCACAGCTCAGGTGGGAGAATCTGCCAACATGTTATTAGCCATATACAATTCACCTTATTCAGCCCTGCCTACTTTTTCAACAGTGGCATTTCCGTTTTGTCTAAGCACTTTGTTTAAGCCGTCAATCCGCTGTTGTCAGTATCAGAAAATGGAGAAAATGACATGGGAAGAAACTAATATGCCGTTAAAAATCTCTAAAGGAACGTATCTGCCTCATCTACGGGCAGTGCGTTCAACTCTCAAACAATGACCATGAGACTCCCGCATTTTCCCAGCATACACATGGCATTCCCCATGCAGAAAAATACAGCCCATAACGTATGGGTAATGGATAATCTGTTCACAGCACTGTCCGATCAGAGTTCAGCTAAACCCCACCGTCTGCGGAGTTGTTTCGGCTTCTTTTACAGCTTGTGGGCATCTGTAATTGCTGCTGCAGTTAGCGTTAACAGACCAGCAGACAAAGACCTGAAACAGCGTGGAGCAGTTTAATAAAAGTGTTAAATTTTAGCCTTGTGATAATGTGACCGGTCCAGGGTGTACCTGGCATCTCCACCTCTCACCTATTAACTGCTAGTGAAAGGCAAAACCCAAACTTGCATGGAAAAGCGGGTATAGAAAATGGATGGTTGGATGACATGTTAAACCATATGTTACGGCCCCCCCCTTTTTGTGAGGAGGGGAGTAACACGACAACCACAACAATTTGACAGAGTCCAGGTGAATGTTGTATAAAGGAGGGATTTATTGATGACAAAAAAATCCAGAGAAGGCTCACACAAACTGTGGGGGAGAAAGGGGTGGTTAGGTGGTGCCAAATCAAAGAAAGTAATAAAACAAAACAGGGCCTAACTACCGTCTGGGCTAAAGAAACAAGAAAACAAAAACCCTGCCTATCTAATCTAACAAAAGTTTCCACCAAAACTTTACATGGGTGGCACCCACCTACTTGCCTAGTGTATCTAACAGAAAAACAAACCTCTACGTGATGAAATGTACAGGGTACCCCAAACTTACCTCACCCTCTAACTCCCACCACAAACCTTCACACAAAGAGCAACAACACAAGCATCAGGTAACAAAGTCAGTTGGATCTCTAGCTCTTCTTCTTCTTCTTCTTCTTTTCTATTATGGCGGGTCGCAATCAACTTTAAGGTGCATACCGCCACCTACTGTACACGAGTGTGTAGCAACTGTATTCTACATCAGTCATATTCTATTTTTTAATTTTGTGTTATGAAGAAAAATAAATAACGCTTTTCTTATCATACAAATATCCATTATATTTCCATCATTTCCCAATATTCCTTTCAAACTCCATTCTTGATCTGTCTTTCCAACTATTCTTCTCAATTTCTCCCTTTCACGTTCATATGTTTTACAGTTCAATAGTATATGTTCTACATTTTCTTTCTCTCCACATTTTTCGCATTTATCATTATTTTTCTTCCCTATTAAATATAAAGTATCATTTAAATATGTGTGCCCTACTCTCAATCTACTCATTATTATTTCTTCCCTTCTATTTCTCTCCTTAACATTTCTACTAAATATTGACTTCTGTATTTTATATAATTTCCTTCCTTTCTTATCTTCATTCCATCTTTTTTGCCATATTTCCATTTCTTTATTCTTAATAATTGATTTCCCTTCCCCTTTGCCAATAGGTATTTTAATCGTTATTGCCTGATCTAAAGCCCTTTTTGCTAATTTATCTGCCCTTTCATTGCCTTTTACACCTTGATGTGCTGGTACCCAACAGAACCAAACATCAATGCCACCTCTGTATAATCTAAATAAGCTATGTTGAATTTCTAGTACTAGATCTTTCCTATTGTTTCCTTCTCCTTGAATACTTTCTATGACTGCTCTGGAATCTGTGCAAATTACTACTCTGTCTGGTCGCACCTCCTCTACCCACTGCAAACTGATGATAACTGCCACCATTTCTGCCGTAAATACAGATAGTTGATCAGATAGTCTTTTAGATATGTCAATTTTAAACTCAGATATATAAATTCCTATTCCCACACATCCTTTTGAATTCTTAGAACCATCTGAATATATTTTAACATAATTATAATATGAGTTTCTTAAGTATATATCGGTTTTTACCCCTATTTCTTTTAAATACCAATCGTTTTTCATTTTAAGTAGTTTTATGTCTACATTTACTGCCGGAAATATCCATGGAGGGCTAACGTTAATTGGATTAAATTGAGCTATTTCTTTATCTTCTAATTCATATATTTTAATCCATTTGTTTATGATCCATCCAAATCCATTACTATGGAACTTTGAATATTCCCAACAATATTTTAATATTGTTGCATTTACATTTTCATCTTTTTTACTTTTTATTTTCATCCAGTATGTCAAAGCTAATTTTATTCTTCTTATTTCTAGTGGAATCTCTCCAGTCTCTACTAGAAGGGCATTAATAGGTGTCGATTTTACTGCTCCTGTACATATACGTAAAGCCCTATTCTGTAAAGTATCTATTTTTTGTAATGTTGTTTTAGCTGCTACTCCATATATAAAACTACCGTAATCTATTGTTGATCTCATGAGAGCTCTATATATGTTTAATAATGACTGTCTATCTGCACCCCAGTTATTTCCAGCCACAGCCTTTAATAGATTTATCACTTTCTTACATTTAGTTTCCAGATTCTTTGTATGCGTTTTCCATGTATATGATTGATCCAACCATATTCCCAGATATTTAAATTCTGCTACCCTTTCCAATGGTTGTTCATATAATGTTATTGTACCTATGTCTATGTTTTTCTTATTTGTAAAAATCATATAACAAGATTTACTTGTTGATAATTTAAAACCCCATTCAAAGGACCATTTTTCTACTTTATTAATCGCTTTCTTAATTTTACCTATAACAAATCTTGTATTCTTTCCTCTCATCCATAAAACTCCATCATCAGCATATAATGCAGATTTTATACATTCTTCTGTTTCAGAAAAGATATCATTTATCATAATATTAAATAGTATTGGGCTAATTGCACTACCTTGTGGTATTCCATTTTCAATATTCAATTCTTTTGAGTAATCATTTCCAATCTTAACTTTTATTTTTCTATCCTTCAAAAAATTTGCTATCCAATTAAACATTTTCCCTCCTATTCCCATCTGTTTCATTTTTATAAGTAATCCTTCTCTCCATAATGAATCATACGCTTTTTCTATGTCAAAAAATACTACAATCATAATTTCTTTCATTTTTAAAGCTTTCTCTATATCATTACTAACTCTAGTTATTGCGTCCATTGTTGATCTTCCCTTCCTAAATCCGCACTGATTTTCATTGATTAATTTCTTATGATCAAGAATAAATTCTAGTCTATTAATCACTATTTTCTCCATCCACTTACTTAAGTGTGAAGTTAATGCTATTGGTCTGTAATTATTTGGATTTGTAGGATCTTTCCCTGGTTTATTAAACGGTAGAATTATTGCTCTCTTCCATCTATTTGGTATTACACCTTCTTTCCATATTTTATTAAACAGTTTTAATATTAATTCTAATGTTACTTCAGGAATCTGTTTAAACATAGCATAGCATAACTGATCTTCCCCAGGAGCTGAATATCCTGTCCCTTTCAATACTGCTTTAATTTCCTTCATAGTTATATTTATGTCTGATCTCTAGCTCTCCCCAGCTGGGCTGCTTAAATAAGGCCTCCCTGGATGCTGATTGGCCCATGGTTGGTGAGAATCAATCAAGGGAGATTGACACCAGCTTTCCCCAGTACCTGTGAAGAGACAAAGGGGGAGGGGAAAGAGAAACAGCCTGCAGGCATGTAACACCCCCACCCTTATAAGTCCAAAAAAAAAAGTTTCATGAAATAGTTCTAAATTTAACAGAAAAAAAATCCTGTTTTATTTTACAAGCATCCTGGTACACAGCTGGTCATGATGGGGACCACTGTTACATATTTTGATTGACAGCCAGTACAGCTGTCATCAACAGTGACTGCAGCTCAACCTTCTTATTTTCAGAAAAGCGCATGTCGAATAAGTTTTTGACTTTTCCGAATCTGACCCAGTCAAAGGTAGGGCATTGTTTCAGTTGGGTAATCATGGGACCCCGGGACAAAAGTGAAAAATGTGGCACAGTCCTGCACAAATCGGGACATCTAGTCGCCCTACGTTGGTGAAAGCTGGGGTTTACTGGTGGATATGGGATGCTCCTGTATCGGGATGCATGGGGATCGTCATGCAGTCACACTACTGCAATACTGTGCAAGGTATGTTTATTTGAATAAAATGTGACCTGATAACTACTACAATTATTATGTCAACTAGGTATTTTCTCAATAAGCAGTAAAGTAAACTCAAGTTCCTGTGTTGTGGTTTGTTATGCTTAATAGCAAGAGATAGGGCAGTAGAAGCCCATGTTTTTTCAGCACACTACTTATAAAATGGTCATGTTATGCCATTGTTCTAAAAGCTTAAATCCTACAAAATGCAGGTGCTTAATTGATTTTTAAACTTGCTATTATTTTACTTCACTAAAAGAGAGAGCAACATTCAAGGCTAGAACTATGAGCAAAACAGCTAAACTTCTTCCTGAATACACCAATAAGAGTGACAAGAAGAGAACAGTTCCTGACACAAAGGCAGAAGAAGTCCTATCTGTAGATTGACACAAGCCATGTATAAGAGACAACCAATAAGTAGATGGATGAAAGTGCTCTACTCAGGTGAGACTGAAATTGAACCTTTAAAATGTTGACAACTATATATGTCTCAGGGAATGCACAACTACTTGTGTTGGTATATAATGTAGAACCCATTTAAAATACATTGTCAGGTTTGTTGTTTTACCATAACAGAATGTCAAATAAAGATATGCATTAATGCAACACATTTTTAATTTCTTCTCCTTATATATGCCAGTACAGTAGTATTCAATAAATTAGAATAGTATTAACAAGTTTATTTATTTCAGCAGCTCAATTCACAAAAGGAAACCCATTATATAGATTAACACAAACTGGCGATGTTTTAAAACCTTTATTTCTCTTAATTATGATTTTTTTTTTCACCTCCAGTGAATAAAAACACAGCATTTAAGATTAGAATGTTGTGTCAGGCTAATAAAAAGCTAAATCTTTCTTACAGAAATTGCGGCATAATTAAAAATATATTTAATACCGGCTTCTTCTTTTTTTTTCAAAAAGGTACTTTTAATCTGACAAATAAGCATCTTAGAAATGCATTTTCTAATGTGTTGAATATGCCTGTATACCTGTTCTGCAAGGGTTTGATGAGTGGGGAGAAATAACAGTTCCTATTTGTCAGCAGGCATTTCTTAGATTAGACCCGACAACAGTATTCAATAATTGTGTTGTTCTGTCTCTGCACCCATAGGACCAATTCGTTTTTAACAAGAAACGTCGGTTTTATGTGACAAGGCCAAAGGAATGGGTTCACTTGATGAAGTGAATGGACTCAGAGGTTTTGACCCTAGCAATTAAATTAGCAGTGTTTCAATAAATCACACACAGGCAATTGGCTAGCTTTTGAGGTTGGCAGCATTTGATTGCTTAGTTCTAGGAAAAGCTTACAAATTGCTGAGAGACTTGGAGAAAAGCAGCTGTGTGAGAAACAGCTTTTACAGAACCTTAACATTTGTTGGGTAGTTTTATTTTTTATCTGTTAAGAGATTTTAGATCACAGTGGAACATCTACAAAGTAAACACCTATTATGACAATTGAATAATTGGTAGTTCTTGCTTGAATGGTGCCCTATGCAATAGAAAATCTGTTTGGGTAACAACTATCAGATAACTTAATAAAAAATGTCAAGGGTCAAGGTTGCTTTAAATTATTAATCCTATTATAAAAAATAATCAATATATTGTTATGACAGTTTTACATTTTATACAGATAAGAGAAAAGGTAGATTATTATTCTTAAAATAATGATGCAACAAAAATCACTTTGAGCGCTTCAATTTTTATCCCTCCAGTACCTTCACACATTATTAATACAACTTCAACTTTGCACTCATCATTGTTTCCTTTATTGCCTGTGGTCCTGGGGTCAAAAACAGGAGCACTGCCAAAGTATAGAACATTCTGGGTGATCTGAAATATTTAACCAAGGGTTTCAGGACACAGGGGGTATGACTCTCTTTGGAGCACATCTGACTCTGCTACCTTTGTTTTCTGACTTTGTTGAAAAAACAGTGAGACAGAGAGGGATGCTTGATGGGATGGGATGATGTCAACTTTCTTGTGATTTCTGAGGTTTGCATTTTGGCAGCATTTCAAACTAAAAAGACAGTAAAGTATATTTCTGAGCTACTTTTCAAAAGCTCTTACCACTAAGTGCTCAGTAATTTACTGTTCCTAACTGGATTAAGTCTTGCTCCATACAATGTCAGATGCTATTCAAACACAGTGCCATGCCAAAATACGCATACGTTATAACTATGCTAAATGCCACTTTACAACCACAAATGTCTTTGTATGTTTTTGGGGGTTTTACGTGAAAGATCAACCAATGATAATTGTCACTTGTTATACCCTCTGGTTCACTACTTTTCTTTAACAAACCTTTGAGACCTTCACACAACAGCTGTGGGTTAAATTCCTTACAGGCTAATTAGACGACTTGTGTAGGCAATTGGTTGCACTGGATTTTATTTACAGGTAACAGACCAACAAAGTAAAGTTGTATGCTGCTGTAAAATACGTGTTAAAAAAACAAACACTTCCTTCCACTTCACAGTTATGTGTAATCATTATTGGATCTATCACATCATATCCCATTAAAATGCAGTGGTTGTTGTAGCGTGACAGAATGTTAAAAACTTAAAGGAGTGTCAAAGATGTTGCAAAGCACAGTCTGTTATTTATAAAACAAACAATTTCAGGTCACCCATTAGATAGTGATTAATGATTTCCCATGATGTAAGATTTATCCTGCAGCATGTACGTACATATCAAGGAAATTCTCCATGATAGCGTGTATTAGAATAAATTCATGCTTGAAACTAGTGCTTGTTATATGTAGTTTGCATGCATATAGTTTCCTTAACGCACAAAATAAGCTGAACAGAAGACATTCTTTTGTACAATAAACCAAAGACTTTGGGCCTGAATTTTTACCACAATTAGCAAAAGAAAAACTTTCTAGGATTGCCAGCCTGTGTTTCGGCTTTTTGCTTCTTTAGTAATGCCCACAGTTGTTTTCATTACTTTGAAAATGCCAAGTTTTATTCCCTTCGCCTTTGCACGTCTCAGTGGGACCGGTTACTGTCACTGAAGCTTAGTGCAGTGCGCTATGAGTTCATCCAAAATTTAAATGTCACTGATCAGTCTATGGAGGGGTACTCTACGCACTGTTTGCCTACATTGGTCTGTTGATAGTTCTATCATTAGGAAAAACAACTGCTGTTGTTGAAGTGACATTTTATTAGTTGTACGCTGCACCTGAAAGAAAATGTCCTCCTCTGGTTCCTGATTACATCATTTTGTTCTGTGTTTCCCTTATTTATGCTCTTTCTTTACTTCATCATTTTGTTTTTTTCTGTTGCATAATGTCAGACCTTTTTCTGTTAGGTAACAATTCATACACAGTGAGCGCCACACAAAGTGCTTTACATAAGCAAAAAATGGAAGTGAAAGAAAAACAATGAACGGCAACAAGAAAACAGACACAAATCACATAATGAGCATAAAGATGCATGAGGATTTAGATAGTTACCAGCATTTAATATTTTAGATCAGTTTGGATCACCAAAATAATTTTGAGTTTTAAAAAAAAAGATTGTTTTGATTAAAAGATTTTCCACAAAATCGGGCATTTCTTTAGTATCTAGAAGATTTGCTTTTAAATTGTAGGACCTGAACCAAACATTATGAGTATCTTTTGACAAGCTTCTCTCAATAATTTGCTGAACCTTTGACTCAGACCCCCCTGACAGAGCTGGTGTTACTGAGACAGATTTTCTTGCTTCCTCATCTTTTCAGCCCTATTCACATTGTAATAAAAAATGTTTTAACTGGACTGTCGTGATGGTTTTGTTACGTCCTCTCCAAAACATTTGTTGTCCTTAAGGTACTTAACAGTTAACTAAATTGACGATAAGATTATGACGTTGTCTATTTGGCAGTAGAAACTTGCTGCCATCCTCTGGACTTTCCCACATCATTTAAACGCATCGCATCAACTTGTGGAAAAAGCTTCATAGTTAAAATTAGTTGATAAAGAAATTTTAAGGTTGTGACATTTAGCAAATAAAAAAGTCTATAATCCCTACTGACCAAAAACAGAAAATGAAGTGAGACAATGAGGAGAAATGGATGTCTCTATTTAGACATTAGATGTAAATATTTGGTTTTAACTATAGTGTCGTGACTTTTCTGGGTACATTGTGCTTCATACAAAATAGTATAGTTGTCTTTTTTTATTTTAATTCTGTTTCTCTTTTTATACACATAAAAATAAGGTCATGTAACACACACAGGGCAAAATAAATTGCTTTTTAACAAGAAAACCGCTAGACTGTGTGGCCGTTTTCTTTGTAAAGCGTTAACAAAGATATAACCTCAATAACCAGCAGAAGTATTAAATCCTTTAATAAACCCCAGAGGTTTTGTAGCAGGTGTCTGCGCTGCACAGTTCACTGATGCAGAGCAGAGGCATCCTCTATACACCGGATAACAGCAGTGCTGAGATATTCATCTGCATTGGCTGCAACAAGACCTTTGCCTACCCTTATCATCGGCATGAATGTTACTTTAGTCTTACACCTTTTAAAATTGGTTTGCACCATTTTTGATCCCGGGTTGAAAAGTCCTAGAACATCTACAATATTTTCATAAGAAACAGTTTAGGTTTAAATTTATTTTAGATTGTTTTTTTCTGCTTGGAATTCCCGGAACACCAGGGTTACTGCCCACAATGATGCAAAGTCATGTCCTAAGATGGGTCCAACCAAGCACATTAGCACCTTTAGACCTTCTGCTGAGAGTTAAAGCTAGAGCTGTTTGGCCACAACGACAAGAAGTGTGTTTTGAGGAGCCATAACTAAACCATTGAAATTAAGACTACTATCCCAACTCTCAAGCATGATGGTGTTATCATCACCATGATGGGTGGGTGAAAACACGGGTATTTAGGGAACAGTTAGTAAGGTAGGACTACATAATTATCATATGAAAAAAGGTTTGTTCGTCATTGTTTTGGTGTTACTTAGAAAAACATCATCGTATTTATTTGACATGTTCCTTTTCTCTTTGTTCTCATGTGTCTCTGCCACCGCACAGAGAAAACGAATACCAAATTCCTGGACAACCTGAACTCCTCCAACGGCGCCATAATCGGTGTGACTTGCTGCATCGTCTTCATCCTCCTGATCGTCTCAGTGATCGTTCAGATAAAGCAGCCGCGTAAGAAGTACATTTTGCGGCGAGAAGACTTCGACCCCACCATGTTTCAGGAGGTCTTCGAGCCCCCCCACTACGAGCTATGTACTTTACGGAGTGCCGCCACGCCCACGGCAGCCTCGGCGGATTTGGTCGACTTGGCGGAGGACTTTGAGAACTACCACGCCCTGCGCCAGGCCTCCTCCCGCTGCATCCACGACCACCACTGTGGCTCTCCCTCCTGCCCTGGCTCCGCGCACATGTCGCAGCTGTCGCTCAGCGGGCGAGGGAGCCGGAGCAACTTAAGTGCCCGCGACTCGGGGGCCGCCGCAGCTCTGCTCGCAGACCTTCCGCAGCCGCCCATGTCGGTGCGGCCCCTGCTGCCGGCCACGGGCAACCGCAGGAGCATCTTGGTGATGAAGCACAGCTACTCGCAAGAGGCGGCAGACAATGGCTGCGACCTGGACGACGACCTGGAAGACGTTCCCACCACCAGCCACCGACTGTCGCGCCACGAAAAGGCAGTACAGCGGTCAGTATCCATAGATTTCTGATGAGGGAGCAACAGCAGCACCATAGTTAACAGTGACAGTTTGGAAATGTGCAACAAGTATTCACCTTTATTTGTTTCTGTTGTTTTTTTTTATTTGGGCTTTGTTCTTAGTCTTCCGTTTGTTGTTTATTTACCATTTTACCATTCACTTTTTAGTTTACCCTATTTATTCCCATTTTCTGCCATCACAAATTCTAACAAAGGGCTAAATACAGCGTGTCTCATCCTGCATGCCCATCCTTAAATTTGTAAAGCATCCCGTTAGCGTTCTGTAATTGTTCATATATATATTTGACTATATTTAAATTATTCTGATCTTTGAGGTTTGTCATCTTTTTGTTGTTAGTGATATTTCAGTATCTAATCTGACAATAATACGAAGGGCTTAAATTGGTGCCTTGTTAAAAAAAAATCCATATATTTTTGACGTCAATGCATTTTATTACAAACTGTGATACAGAAAATACATTCTCTTGCCATAAGCATCTATTTTAATAACAAAAACAAAAAATGTTAGGATTGCATCTTGACAGCCTGAAAACAACTGCGAGTGTACGAAAATACTGAACGATAGTGTCAGAGCATTAGATAAATGTTATCTGAACTTTGCATGTACGTTCTGTGTACTTGTCCCAGAATATTCCTGAATGTACTGTAATGATTAAATACAGCTGCGCATGCAAGGCTCTTAAAGCCCATCAAATGGCACAATAAGTTTATTACATTTACAGTATGTAGCACATGATGCATTCTGACCTCTCTATGCAAAATGAGTTTGACATTAAATGAAAGAGCCATAACATTTCAGGTTCTGCCTCATTGGCTCTTTGAGCAAACATGAATCAGAGTACAACACAACTAGGGTCTAGGAGACAATCCCAAGGTAAGCCCGCTTATCTGACACTCAACACTTTTTCTTGTTGTTGTGAAGTTGTCATCTGCCCCCCGTCAGTTTATTCTTTTGTCTAACTTTTTACTTTTTTGTGACTTTTGCATGGGCTTTTTTTTTTCTTACCAGTTCAGTTTTGTATCTGTTTATTTGCTCTGGTTTATCAAGATGGTCTTCTTGCTTGTGGCCATCTTGCTTTCAAAGTGAGTTTGTCATTGGGATGCTTTTTGTCTAAGAATCCCTTTTTCACGTGTTAGCATGGACTTCTAGACATTTTCTGTTGAAATTGATGCTAGTTAATATGTTATACATGTAGTAGAACTGCAGATCACACCATGCCAACCTATATGACCTTTCCAGATTACATCATAAATATTATTAATTGGCAGATTATAGACTTTAATTTGACAAATTTGGAAAAAAATATTTAGAAACCTTTATTAAGTAAATCCCAAATGTTGTGGTAAATCTATATTTGCTTTGTTTTTGTAATTACTAATTCTACATTTTTTGTTCCAACAATATACTACTTATTGCTCATATATCAAGAAAATTAAGTTGAGTTCTAGCATCAATGAGAAATCCAACAATTATATATATATTTTTAATCTTTGCATCAGAAATTGAGATATTTAGTGCCTGTGAAATGTGAAAATTAATCTGACAAACGGTCTCTGCAGAAAACATTTACATTAAGCAGGCAGAACTAAGGACACACTTCATTAAAATTGAGGAGTACTGTACAGTGATTTTAAACAGTTGCTTCTTTCTCTGTGAGTTTTCCTTAAAGTTGCACTAAATATTCAGATCAACTTAATTGATCCATACAGGCTAATTTACAACTAATGTTATCTCAAGTCACTTTAAAAGAAGGAAAAAGGCAAATTCATATCCAATTACTTTTTATCCATTTCAGTCTATAGTCAATTTAGTGAATTCCAATGAAATCTACTGAAATAGTCAGAATCACAATAGCATACTGCTGCCCAATATCCATTAAATTGGTATTAATCTCTGAAACTAAAGCTTTGTTGCTTGATTTAAAAAAAAGTAACCAAATGATACTAAAACAAATTCAACAACAAAGACAAAAAAGTGTTAACCTTTGTCTTTTTTGCTTTATTTCACAAATGTTCAGTGCAACTAAATGTTGGGTTGCACACACCCATCAAAGTCCTCTATGCCAATGCTTAAAAGTGTATTATTTTATTGAGTCTTGTTCTGGGAGAACAGCACACAACCACAATAACCTGTCATCACTTCTTCATGCTGGTCACCAGCTTGGTCACATTTTAATGTGGGACGCCATTCGTTCTTCAATCAATATTTTTCAAAGCTCAGCCACCATGTTCGTGCTGATCGATGATTACCGTTAGCTTTGTTTTCTCCGAGAGGGGGATGGGACTCCAAAACCTCACACTATCTCCACCACAAGTTGTCTGGCATCAGTAAAGAGGACTTTGCAACTCTGCTGCTCAACTAATTTTTTTGACATAATTTAAGGGAATATAAACAGACTCGTTAATGGCATGAGATATACTGCCAGTAAACATTGTTACAAGACATAAAATATCACCCCGATGCAATGTTTCTGTCAAAAAATTATGAACAAATAAAAAGTGGATTCCAAATTAAACACAGGATGAATTTAAGGATAAGTAGAACAAATGCACAGCTTAATTTTGAAAAGATTTTGAGAAAAATTACAAAGTAGTACTTTAGAATTGTACAGGGCACAATGAGCTTCAGTCTGGTAAGGAATGACTCTTTGCATAAGAAAACCATTTATATTATGCAAATAAACAAACCTCTAAACTCTTAAGCACAGAAGTGAGATCAAACATAGTCCTAGATAATTTTTTAAGAATACTTTTGCACTTAATAAAGCACACTGAGATTCCCTAAAGATACCATTAATTACTCCTACAGGTTGAGTCCTCTTGTAGAATTGCATGATGTGTCAGTTCTTGTTATTATGCCTGTCTGTAACATTTTATGTGCAAATGCTCCATGAAAATGCTTGCATGAAGTTGCGAAACCCCCAACGTGACACAAGAAATTGTGAGTACTCAGTAGTGATATCCAAAAATGTTTTGAGGTCCTTTTTTAACTCTTTTTAAGTTTTAAGTTGATTACTGACATTTTGACTTCGTACAGTTTGAGTTAATAAAAATATGACAGGGGTGCAGCTTCGTGTGTGCATATAGTGAAGTTGTTTCAACAATTACTACTCATTGTTTTGTCCCCTAGTGTTAAAAATGTGCTGTCTGTTTGTATGTGTGTCTGCTTATGTTGTACTTTATGTTGCATTGTCTCCATCATGTAGACTTCTTGAGAATAGTGCTGTCCTGGAACAGTACGAACGGGCATCACTGACACATGACAAAGCGGAGCGGAGATTTACACCAGCATGATGCTGCTGCTACTGCTGCTGCCGCTGATGATGATGATGATGATGATGAGGGGACACTTTAATGAAATGGATTCTCCAGATGTATTCATGAGCAAAGATTACAAAGGACTAGATGGAAATACTCTAGCCGTAATCCTGCGGAGAGTTGAGACTTGTAAAACAGTATCCTCTGCTGCTGATGCAGTTTGCTGAAATGCTTTTGCTTACTGTGACTTTTATACAAGGAACAAAGTTCAAGGAGTGCAGTTTGGGCTGTGAAATAACTGTTTATTGTCATCGGTTCCTTGTGACTACAAAACCAGTTTGAACATTTTAAGTTTTTTCAGCATGTCTTTTTTTTTTACTTAATGGCATACATGTTATGATTTTTCACAACAAATTATACAGTCTTGGACTTATTCTAATGATCTCTGAAATTGAACTACCTAATACTAACCCAGTTAAAATTATTACTGTGGGGATAAGGCATTTTAAGTTGGAAGACAAACTAAAGTAGAAGTATATGGCTTGCGCATGCTCATTTATTTTCCATTAAAGCATTAATACACTAATATTGAAATTGGGAAGATAAAAATACTTATTCGTATGTCATATGAGCTATAGGTACAATTTAAAAAGCATTTACATGTGTTTCATTCTCATTGCACATTGTGTGGCTAAATTATTACACAGTAATCTCTAATCATCGTTATACAAATGAACAATTTGAGTTTCAGGCTGTTTTTTAACTAACTCTTTGACTGGCGGCTTTACTTTGAAAAGGACCTTTTTTGACAAACATTTAAGTCGGATTGACTTCTCTTCTACCTAAGCCTAATATGTTTGTATGAAAAGAGACTTTTATACTAGAAAAAAATCAAAAGTGACAGTTTATACATTGCTCAACTTGTTCTTGAGGGCTGATTTTATTGATGCTTTTTTAAAATGAACTCAATAATTAAGGTTTTCTTTGATTAGTTAGATTTTAATCAGCTTCTTCACTGTCCATTGTTTTCTCAGATTGTTGCGCAAATCACTGACGTCTCAAAATCCCAGATTTTTAGCATCTTATTTGTTTTGACTTTCTCTTTCCCCCAAAACTATTTATGCCTTTAACAGATTTAGTGTCTTTTAATTTTCCTAATATGTTTCTTCTAACTGGAAGTAAGATTAACATTTTGAAGTGGCCCAACAGGAGTGTCTATTGGAGGGAGCTAAAGATTAG
Organism: Fundulus heteroclitus; assembly: GCF_011125445.2. Lineage (NCBI taxonomy): Eukaryota > Metazoa > Chordata > Actinopteri > Cyprinodontiformes > Fundulidae > Fundulus > Fundulus heteroclitus. Next base: position 18,015,411 of record NC_046381.1, read on the forward strand.
GGTAATGACAGAATAACCTTGCAACATCAGATACTTGGCTTTCATCACCAAAGATAAGTCATCTTGTTACCTATGCTGGTGATTATAAAAACGCATAGACAAGGGACATTTTGTAACACATTAAGAACACTGTGTCACAAAAGTGAGTACACCTTTCACATTTAGAATATTTTATTATACTGAAGATATGACACTTTGATACCATGTAAAGTAGTCAGTGTCCAGCTAGTCTTTTCCAGTACTGCCTTAAATAAGCTATAAGTAAGATATTTACTGTAAAAGCAGCTTAAATCATTCTCATTTGTCACCAAGGATGGAAGTAATATTCCCTATAAACAATCAGTCCTCTCCATCAACAATGTCTTAGTCATGTTTTTCTCCTTTCAAACTTAGAGGTACGGTCCGGAACTACTACAGTTCAGAGTGTAGCCCGTGTTTACTTCCTGGTTCCTGAGCCAATGATCCAAAAGTTCCCAAGGTTCCCAAAACAGAGCGCAGCATTTGGAATTTTATTTTTGGCAAATGAGCCGCAACATGCTAATATGGAAGCCAGTTAGAGAGGTGAACCAGAAATAGAACAAAATACAACATCATATACCTATCCTGTGGGCGTAAAAAATCAGTAAAACAACAGACCGATGAGTAAATGGCGGGTGTCTGTGAAAGGCATTGTGTATATGTTGCTCCAATTTTAACCACAAGGTGTCATTGTTACTTATTGTTCCTTTCAAAGCCCAAAACACATCAAACCTGCTGAAGCAATGGAAAATTGCGTTATTGCAATTAGATCTGGTCGACAGGGCAGACTGGCTTGCAGTTTTCTGTAGCTGTACTGCGTAGCTCCGACCATGGTAGACTCCTGCTCTATCTTGGCCGGAGCTACGCGGCATTTTGACAGGACAACCATGAGTCAGACAGGAAGAAAGACACTTTGGCAAAGTAAAACATGCCGGTTTTGGGGAAAATACTAAATAAAATATCCAAACCACAAGGTAAACGGAACGCACACAGCTCAATAATAGTAATAATTGGATAGTTTGTTGTGTTTCAGTCAAACTCTTGTGCATGGAGTTCACTAGAGCTTCACAGGAATCCACGCCTCCATATGGCATAGTAGCTGCTGGTTGTTAGAGACCTTTCACTCTTTTACCTTCCGTGAAGATGAAGATGTCCCATAGTTGCTCAATGGGGTTTAGGTCTGAAGACACACTTGGACAGTCCAGCACCTTTAGCCTCAGTTTCTTTAGGAGACCAAATTGATACAGTGGTCAGTGTTCGTGCTGATCCTCCTACCTCTTCGACACATCTTTGGCCTGCTTGCTAGACTTGTGGTTGAAGTCGCAGAGACGAGCCACCCGCTCCCACCTGAGGCGCAGGCTGACCAGACACGGGGTCCAGGCCCGGACACTGTCAAGCGTTTTTACTTCTTTGCTGTGCTGTTCCCACACTTGAAAGGTGTGCCAAGTTGAACTTTAAACTGGATTCCACTCAATGACCAGACTGTTGTTCCATTTTTCCATTTATTTTTCTTCTTGTGTTATTTACAGTTAATCATTAATTATTGGTAGCAGGTGAAAAACCTTAAAAGACAAGAACAAACATTTGCTATATTGCACAGTGTAAGAAACAGTTCTGAACAATTTATCATTAAATACATTTATCAAAATAGACTATGGTTTTATCTTTAAGTTAGGAAAAACTACTTAATTATTTATTATAAAAATGCATCAAAGATTTCAAAGCAGTTTAACCATGCTACAAACAAACATTTCTCATATCTCAATGCCTCATCAGCAGCAGCGCATACCTTGCATTAACAACAAAAGGATCAAACACGAGCTTACCGGCTGTCTGTTCAGTTCCTTGCTTCCTTGACACAAACCTCACACAGCTCTTTTTTCTTGCCCGAGTAGGATGGCAAACTTTATATTTTTCGCTGCAGTCCTTTTGCTCAAGCCAGGAAGTTTGTCTCACCTTGTTGTGATCGATTTCACCTGGTAAGCTGCGCGCTCATGCTCAAACAGCTGACGTGAAGAGCGTGATTGATTTCACCTGGTAAGCTGCGCGCTCCCGCTCAAACAGCTGACGTTAAAAAGAGGCGTTCACCGCAACACTCAGAATGGTCCCGGTGTCTGTCACTTCTCTGCAGTAGCAGCAGGGCAACGCATCCCGCTCAAACGGCTGACATAAAGGGGCGTTCGCCGCAACACCTCCCACTCAAGCTTTCTGCACTTGGACAGAAAGGTTGCAAACTGAAAAGGCGAACAGCTTAAATGCCAGGGTCACTGCTCTTCTACAGGCAGCAGAACTACAAGCCGCCTAACATCTCTGCGCAGTATCACACCATTTGGTCTCTCTTTCCGGTCACCAGAAGATGGAGAGTGGGCCGCTGGTTGCTGAGGTCGGACTGAGACACAGCTGCCTGGGGTGACAAGCACTTCAGCATCTCTGACGATGCCCTTTGGGTCGGGAGCTATTTTGACGACTCGGCCAAGTCTAAACTGCCCTCGCAAGGCATTTTGATCACAGAGCCAAACAATATCGCCGACGGACACATTTCTCTCTGTGGTGTGCCACTTGGACCTGACGAACAGGTTTGGGCCCGCGAGCTGGCACCATGCTTTCCAGAACTCGTTGACCTGGATTTGGATCTCTCGGAGACGCTTGTAGGGGTAGTTCTGGAAGTCAAAGGACTTGATATCACCGCCGTGGGATGCTCGGCCTAGGAGGAGTGAGTTTGGCGTCACGTACTGAACGCAGTCCTCCCGACTTTGCGCTCTTGCGTCAATGGGCCGCTCATTGGCCAGGTTGGCTGCCATCTGGAGAGCTGTGAGGAACTCGCTAAAAGTGAGGTTTGTTGAGTTACTTAAACTTTGAAGAGCTTTCTTGGCGACCCTTACAGCAGCTTCTGCAGCTCCATTTCGATGCGGTGAATCGGCAGGGAGCACTTTCCAGGTCCAGCCAGTCTCGTTCTTCGCAGCATATTCTTCCAGGCTTGATGTGTCTTGGCTACTAAGCTGTAGAGGTCCTCCAGCAGAGACTTTGCACCCACAAAGTTAGTTCCTGGGTCTGACCAGACCTTGGTGGGATGGCCTCTGATGGCAGTAAACCTTTGGTAGGCCATGAGGAAGCTCTCTGTGGACATGCTGTTGACAAGGTCAATGTGCAGGGCCCGGCTTGCCATGCAGCAAAAGACAGCCCCCCAGACCTTCATGGAGACTCTTCTTTTGACATCATCTCTTACCAAGTATGGTCCAAACAGGTCAACGGATATGAACTGGAACGGTGCAGCAGGTCTTGATCTTTCCACCGGCAGGTCACCCATCACTTGTTGGCAGACTCGAGCTCTGGCCTTTTTGCAGTGGACGCACTGGTTAATAACTTGTTGAGCCAGCCTCCTGCCTTGCACGATCCAAGCCTTCTGCCGCATTCTGAGTAAAGTCCCAGCAACTCCTTCATGGCCTTCCTGGTGACATTGACGTGCCAGTAAAGTCCCCAGCCAGGCATTGAAGGGGATCAGTGGAACAGCCCGGCCACCTTCCTTAAAATGCTGGATCCTGCCACCGCACAGCAATAGCCCACTGGCCTCGTCCCTGTACGCGACGAGCCGATCTGTTGTGGTGCTGGGGAAGGCAGCTCTTTCTTGTGCCGCAAGGCAGAGGTCTCGGAAGGCATCCTCTCTCTCAACCACGTTGACTGTACCAGCCAATGGGACTGCCTCCCACTTTGGTTTTCCCTGGATTCGGCCATGGAGAAATTTCTTTGCTGCCCTCCAGACCAGTGCGATAGACTTTACCAGTCTGGTTAGGCTGCTGAATCGTTGGACTTTCATTAGGTTTGTAACATAAGCCCCGGCAGGAGGCCTGTGCAGATCGGCAGAGCATGAGATCGGTTCCAGCTTAGGTTCTTTCTTTACTCCAGTTCGGGTAAGAGCAGCGACGAATGACTTCTTCTGGATGCGCATAAGGTTCTCCCTAGCTTCCACAGCAACTTCTTTTGCGGACTTTATTGGCCACTCTCCCTCTGGGAGACTTAGAAACTTGGGACCCAGCTGCCATTCTGTGCCTTCAGCCAACTCCTTTGGACTTGCTCCTCTTGAGATAATATCAGCGATATTGAGAGGCCCAGGGATCCACCACCAATTTTGGATATTCGAACTGCCTTGGATTTCTCCAATTCTATTGGCAAAAAACGTTTGGTAGCCGTAGCTCTCACGTTGGATGGCACCAAGGACTGTCTGGCTGTCAACCAGGTGGTACCACTTTTCCACGTGGATGTTGCTGTGCTTCTGAAAGTGCTTCTTCAGACGAGCAGCGTAGACGGCACCGCAGACCTCCGCCTTGACAGCATCGCCCTTGTGGTCTAATGGTGTCAACCTGGCTTTGGCTCCGACCAGTCGTAGGGTCATGTTGTGTGGCATTTCCCACCGTAGGTAAAGTACAGCACCGTAAGAGCGCTCGCTGCCATCGGAGAAGGTGATACCGCAGGGCTTGGCACGAGGGTCAGGTGGCGTCAAGGCTCTGGCGAATTTCAACTGGCTGAGCTCAGCATACTCTTCAAGGAGGCAGATGGCGTCATCCCGGAGGCGCTCGGACAAAGGTGCATCCCATGTATCCTCTAATGGACTGTATTTGACCTTTGCTTCCTGGAATGCTCTTCTCACCAGGATGGCTCCCTTCTGCTTGACCGGTGTTACAAGGCCGAGGGGATCGTACAGCCCAGATACTTGACTGAGGAGCTCTCGCCGGGTGAGTGGGTTTGGTGCCTGGCCCCTGACTTCCTCTCTTGACAGGTTTACTCCAAGCCTCATTTTCTTCTTCTTTTTGGAGAAGTTCACAGCCACCATCAAGCGAAGCTTGTCACTCTCTGGATCATATCCAAGACCCAGGGCTTTGTTGTTCTCCTCTGAGAGTTGGTTTGGGAGGACCATCACTGAGGGTTCTTTCTCCTGGGGGTCACCTGATTCTGACCTCCCACTTTGGCCTGAGTAGACCCATGGCTTGAGGTAGAATCCCCCAGCTTCCAGGATGTGCTCAACATTGGCCGTTATTTGCTTGAGCTGGTGCAGGTCATTATGCGAGGTCAAGATGTCGTCGACATATGCATCCTGCTCCAGCACTCGACGCTCTTCTGCAAGATGGTGGAACATGGGCAGACTGGCTGTCTCCCGCATGGCGACTTGTGCGATACAGCCCGCTGGCTTATCGCCAATGTTGACCCTGGTGATGGCATATTCCTGGATGTCCTCCTCCACAGAATCTCTCCAAAGGAAGCGATGAAGGTGCATTTCTTGGTCCTCAAGCCATACAGAGTTGTACATTTTTTTGATGTCCCCAAGTGCAGCGAAGACACCTTGCCGGAATCGGGTGAGGACAGCACGAATGTCATTGAGGACATCTGGACCTTTAAGGAGGAGGTCATTCAGGCTTTGACCCTTAAATTTCTGGCTACTGTTCCAGACGAGACGGACTGGAGTAGTCACAGAGTGAGGATTTGGAGCGATCAAGTGGCTAATGTACCACACAGGTCCAGTCCAGGTTGCCAAGTCTTCTTGGGACAGTTTGACAGCAGCTCTCCGCTCGACCATCTCATGGACTTGCGCTTTGTAGGCCGCCTTCCATTTTGGCTCCTTTGCTAACTGCTTCTCTGTCCTCAGGAAGGTTGCTTCAACAGCCCTTCTGTTATTCGGCAATGTTACTGGATCTTCCACCCAGGGATATTTGGCATGCCAATGTGGTTTCTCACTGTGTCGATCTCCAGTGGTGTATGTCAGTCCACTCTTTATTTGCTCCAGTTCCCGTTCTTCAGAGATTGACATCTCCTTCCCTCCAGGCTGGCAATTTCCACATCTGCAGCCGCCGCACCTAGGCTCGCACGCGGCCCCTATGCTGTCCCACTTCCACCAGTCCATGAAGTCTCGGCTGGTAATAGACGTAATGGCTTGGGTGAGTTGAGGTGGCTGCATTGGGCCGTGGCTGATGATTTCTCTGTACTCTACAGCTGCTGTGCGCATGGAGCGTGCAAAGTGGGTTCTGGAGCCATGGGCCATAACTTTGACCTCTTCCAGCAAATCTGGATGAGAGCCACCAACTGTTTTCCCAAGGGGACCATCCCACAGGACCAGGTCACCGACAGAGCGCATCTTCTGAGGGACGAGTTGGCCTTCTTTGTGGCTGATGAGCAGCTTGATTTTGGTGGGACGGACCAGCTCATTTAGAGGGACGTCGGGGAATAGTTTTTGCAGAGTCTTGGGTGACACACGGCGATTGACCTCTGCTATGCTGTCCAGCCCGTAACACACGAGCTGTTGGGATCTGAGAGTTCCCTTTGGGGTTGTTACCCGGATCTTCAGGAGGCAGCGCTTGGTCTCCACTGTCACTTGCATCCCACCAACTCCATGGACTATGAGTGTCACATCCTCACTCCTCAAATTCAGCTCACCAGCAGCCTCATGGGTGATGTAGTTCGTGTCGGACGCCAAATCTATCAAAGTCCCAATCTTCTGGCCAGCATTTGCAGTGACTTCCAGGATCATCATTATGACGGGGAACTCTTCAAGGCCATTTGCAGCTAGCAGACCCCTCTCTGGTACAGCTGATCTTAATGCCTTAGCGACAGAGTTGCAGAACACATTTCGGCATCGTTGAGCAAGATCAGGGGGCAGGCTTGTCAGGAACTCTTCCTGTGTCTCTGTGCCCTTTTTCCATTCACTTTTTGAAGGACTGGGCTTCGGCCTTTGTGGCCCATCTACTTTGCTTCCAGCCTTGGGACAGAGGTAGAAGTGATGACTGCCCTTACAGCCCTCATTCTTGCACAGGAAGGTGGTCTTGCACTCTGTGTAATCGTCGTGGACATCGAGACACTTCCCACATGCGCCAATCCTCTCAACTGCTTCCTTCCTCTCAGGTACTTTGAGAGTTTTGAATTTCTTGCAGTAGTAAAGTTTCTTTCTGTGGCCCCTTTCTCCACAGACAACGCAGGATGCTTGGGAACACTGGGAGTTGGTGGTCTTTGTGCGCGCATGCTTTTGGGGGGCTCTTGTCTCTCTCCGGCTGGAGTCCTCATCCTTCAGTTGGTCCAGCTGCTCGTAAATCTTCTCCTGACTTCTCAGGAACTTGAGAAGCATGTCAAACCTGTCTTCAGGGGAGGCGTTTTCCTCTCTTTCTGACATATGGACCAGCCACTCCTTCTTTAGGCCCTCTGGCAGCTTACTCTCCAGAGACTTTGTGACGAGTGGATTTTTCAGAGCGCCAGTGTTTCCCAGCCCACTGAGGTCATACAGGGCCTTTTCCACAATTTGTATTAAATCCACAATTTTCCTAGGTTGGTGACTTTTCACTGGTGGCAGCGCCTGCAGCTCCTCAATGATTTCCAGTGCAATTGCTGTCTTATTTCCGAACCTGTTTTCAAGGACACGGAAAATCTCTTCCGCTGTTCCGTATGTCGACAGGCGAAGGTCCCTCACTACTTTGTCCTCCAGGCTGCTCAACAGCTGAATCTTCTTGACCTCTTTAGAGCCGGTTGGTTCCCCTTGCCTTTGGAGTGCCTCCCACTCTTTCCTCCAGAGATAGAAGTTGCGCTTGTTGCCGTCAAATTGTGGGAGTGCCGTTGGTTTCAGCCTGATGGCAGGGGACTGGTGTGGCGTTTCCTCTGAGAACTTGGTTTCCAGTTTTGTCTGCAGAAGAGTAGCTTTCTCAGAGGTTAACTCCAGTAGTGAGCCTTCCACATACCTGATGCGCTTCTGGAAATCAGGCCGCTCCTCTTCTGGGACCCACCGAGTCCATTGGCGCATGGTTTCTTTCGCAGTCTTTACCAGCCGCTCAATATTTTTAAGCATTAGTTCATACACCTCCAGCTTCAAGTCAGATGTGCTTGCAGCGAGTCGCTTACACTCCTTTTCAGCTGCCTCTAATGCAAGAGAGAGTTCAGCGCAGCCAAAACTTTGCCACAGAGTCTTCTGAACAGCAGCCTCTACTTCCTCTAGCTTCCGTTCGCAGTCCTCTGTTGTTTTCCTCACATCTGCATTAATGTCTGCTTTATCAGTAGTTTCGAGCTCCGCTTCCTCAGTGAATATTTCCACTTCTTCGTTTGCCTCCATTAGCTTCTCACCCTCAAGTGTGACCTTGCTGAAGGCATCCCTCAGTTCTTCTGCCGACATTTTCTTGCAAGACTTCAAAAGTGAGTTTGCTTGTCGGGTAAACCTCTGCTTGGCAGTCGTTCTCTCTCTTTTTACCTGTTGCAGAGACTTTGACTCAGCCATTTTGGGCTTCGGGAAGAATGGAGGGCTCAGCGTAGACTCAGCAGCAGGCGGGCTGGGCGGGCAGGCTGACTTTGCAGGGCGCAGAAACTTTGCAGGCCGTTTCAGTCTGGCTGGATTCTTCAACCAACTGGACACGGTTTTTCACTGTCAAGCGTTTTTACTTCTTTGCTGTGCTGTTCCCACACTTGAAGGGTGTGCCAAGTTGAACTTTAAACTGGATTCCACTCAATGACCAGACTGTTGTTCCATTTTTCCATTTATTTTTCTTCTTGTGTTATTTACAGTTAATCATTAATTATTGGTAGCAGGTGAAAAACCTTAAAAGACAAGAACAAACATTTGCTATATTGCACAGTGTAAGAAACAGTTCTGAACAATTTATCATTAAATACATTTATCAAAATAGACTATGGTTTTATCTTTAAGTTAGGAAAAACTACTTAATTATTTATTATAAAAATGCATCAAAGATTTCAAAGCAGTTTAACCATGCTACAAACAAACATTTCTCATATCTCAATGCCTCATCAGCAGCAGCGCATACCTTGCATTAACAACAAAAGGATCAAACACGAGCTTACCGGCTGTCTGTTCAGTTCCTTGCTTCCTTGACACAAACCTCACACAGCTCTTTTTTCTTGCCCGAGTAGGATGGCAAACTTTATATTTTTCGCTGCAGTCCTTTTGCTCAAGCCAGGAAGTTTGTCTCACCTTGTTGTGATCGATTTCACCTGGTAAGCTGCGCGCTCATGCTCAAACAGCTGACGTGAAGAGCGTGATTGATTTCACCTGGTAAGCTGCGCGCTCCCGCTCAAACAGCTGACGTTAAAAAGAGGCGTTCACCGCAACACTCAGAATGGTCCCGGTGTCTGTCACTTCTCTGCAGTAGCAGCAGGGCAACGCATCCCGCTCAAACGGCTGACATAAAGGGGCGTTCGCCGCAACAGACACCGAGGACCACCAATGCACCAACGGCCCAAGGTGCCAGCCAATGGAGGAGCAGGACGGGGGAATGGGTGCCACACTTATCTCCTGGGACTTGATATGTCCCAGGAGAGGTGGCAGATCAAACCCAACCTGACAAATAGACAAACACAAAACTAGGGCCCCTGTGAACACTCCTAGCACACACTTGTATTCACCACACACATCCTATATCTCAGGTCCAGGCACTGGCATCCCAGAGGGGTATCCAGCCCCCAGACCTGTGAGGGGAACCCCAACATCAAGATGGGAAGGGGGGCACCACAGCCTGACCTACCCAGTCCATGCTCCAATCCCCCCCGAACCCAGACCAGACGACCCACAGGTCCATTCACCTGGGAATGGGGCCAGCATGAACTGAACGGGCCAACCAACCAGAGCACCCCTCCACACACACACACACACACACACACACACACACACACACACACAAACCCTGAGGTTCTATCTCCCCCACACCCTGTCCTCCATACCCAAGCCCCAGTCCCAGCCGATCTCCAGGTCCCAACATCCACCCCCAGCCAAGACCCAGACCAGATGGCCCACTCTTCCTCCAGACCCCAGAGAAGAACAGGGCTGTGAAAAAGACCCCGAGCCTGCCTCCACCTGCTCAAATGTCATGTTGTTGCATGTTGTTCTCAAGGACATTTAAAACTGAGATGGCCAAAAAGGGCTAAATGCGAATGGGGGCAGAGAAAGCCACCAGGGATGAAGCCTGATGTCCAATTAATGCCCTACATATATATGTGAGTTGTGAGAATGATATAAATGAAAGTGTCTAAGATTATTAATAAAATTCGGGTCAGGAACGTCACCAGACAGTGGGGCTTGGAAATCCTCCCCTCTACCCAGCGACACCCTCACGCCCCCTAGGTTCTACATGTGTGGCAGCGTGATGGAGCAGGCAGAGGAAGGTGTCCAGGGATGGGGAGAAATGACTGGGGAGTAACATGCACTCCCAGGAAGCCAGCTCCACCCGCTGACTTTAATAGGCACCCCTGTTGTCCGAAAACCCACTCGAAGAGGGAGGCTCCGCTAGCTGCACCACCATAGTCCGCAGGGCCAGAGATAGGCGGCAGGGTCCGAGAGCCAACCGCAATCTTCATCAGTACAGGCAGAGCATTTGCATAGCATAGTGTGAGGTTAATTAGTGTAAGTATTGTGTCATTGATGTGATATTTTTGGTTAGCACTTGCATTAGCATATGCATTACAAAGCAGTAGTGCATATGTTCTTAGGACATTTTGAAATTCCAACACTCACGTCACAGTATTTTTTAAAATGCTTCCAAAAGTTGTGTAAGCTCAGTTTTGGATTAAATTATGTATCCTATGATATTACATGCAAAGAAAAGTGGTGTCTGGGCCATATTTACTAAAGCTGATTTTCTTCATAACCCATTGAGACCCAAGGCAGATACACATGTGTCATACAAATGAAAGTGTGTTTGTATAGATACAAAAAACACAAGGAAATAGTATAATTGGGTATAATGACAGTATTTTAATATATTAAGTATTATTTGTCAAACATTAAGATTCTATGAAGACCAGAATTTTTTAATAGTTGTGTGTTTTATATACATTTCCTGTTATGTAAAGCCCCATCAGGAAAAGAGGGTGTAGTTTTGTTATCAGATGACTAAAAATTAGAAGTTTCTCCAAATAGCCAGAATAGTTTTGCAAGCAAAATTGACAAAGAAATTAAAATGATTTGTGTTTACAATAATGAGGATTATCATAAATACATTCATTATTCATAAAATAAGACAAAATAACTTGAGCTTTTACAGCAAAATAATAATGTTTAGGTGATTTATTGAGCGTATTGCAGTATCAGTCACAGTGCAGAATAGAAACAATAGCCTCAATGGTGGTGCTTTATAGTAAACTATATAGCAGCAGCAGATGTAATTAGACGGTTCCATTAGGTGCAAATGAAACACATAATGAAAATATAAATTTTAAGAGAAGTATGACCTTTGAATATTTGCACGTTTTATCAAATTTGACTAAATATTTGCAGTTTTTTTCACGCCATATAGTTTTCTCTGTTTTCTATTATGTTTTTTCAACTATTACGTCACAATATTTGCAGCTGAACTGCTAAACAAAGTCATTGACATTCTGCTTACCAGTCTCGCAAATCCACCATTTTTATTACTTAGAGCGATTGTGTAGTCGAAACTGTGGGAAACCGAAGCTACAAGTGGATAATTCATTGGTTGTCTATTACAGCATCTCGTAAAAAAAAATGTCAGATTGAGGTGAAATTGAATGCTCTGCGACCTGGAGAGAAGGCAGGTGTGAAGTGCCTCTTTTAGAAGAGACAGCACCAAAATGAGTTGCTCTCAGACGTACCTCAGAAAAATGGTAAAAAGGGGGAATGTGGGGTTTAATTAACGAGGAATTCAGACCAAAGCATTGCAGTTCCACTTCACATTGACCACAACTGAATGATTTCAATGAGAAAAGGAAGAACTGAAAAGCATGATTAGTTGCCTACAAGTTTTAAGATAGAGATGATCTTGTTCCAGGCCAGACTAAATAAAAAAACAACATAGCCATTAGTTTGACACCAGATAGCAACCTGCAAATGAAATTACAGTTTGAGCATTAATTTACTTCCTCGTTCCTCCATGTGTAATGCAGTGCTTATACTGTGCACGATGTAATGCAATGTATTCTAACAAATAAAGAACAGAAAACATATTCAAGGTGCAACTGACAGTTTACTCTTCTCTGAGTGTGCTACTCACCAGGCTGTGCCGCCCTGGGCTTTGAGCCATATCCCACACATCAAAAGCACTCCGCTGTCTGCAACGTTGTATTTAAACAAAAATCTATCTTGTATTTTGAGGGCAGATTTCACAAAAATATTTAGGACCAATTACAGATTTTTCACTTTAATATCAACGCTTTCCCAAATTAGTAAAAGTTATTTACTTACTGTTTTCTAGTCTGCACTGAGTGATTATGCAATACTTTTATTAGGAACACAAAAGTACTACAAAGTACTACTGTCACTTAATTAAATAAATTCTGATTGTGATCATCTGTTTTGATGATTTTGCCACATTTTTGGTAATAATATGAGCAAAAAGCAAAACAGATGAACACAACTCTAACGCTACATCCACACTCTGTAAGTCTTCTTTTTTTTAGCGTTTTGTCTAAATATGTGCTCTATTTCTCTTCACTGTAAACATTTTGTTTGCATTTATCATCTACGCTATGTACTTTTTTGTCATTAGTGCGATGTGCTTCATGCGCTAGTTACATTTGTTCTCCTCTCATTTAATTACACATACACAAGGTCATACTTATTTCTGACAAGTACCAATAAAATATTTTGTTTCTGTTCATACATTGGAGACTTTTTCTGTGTGTTGTTTCTTAGTTCACGTCCCAACACTTACAGAGAATGCAAACAGCATTTAGCATAGCTTGCACATGCTCTTATAAATCTCTCCATAACACATACCCATGCATACACACAGACACACATACATAGTTGCAAACTCATCTGCCAATTTAAGAGACGGAGGTGGAATAATCTCTAATTCAGCGAGTCTGAAACACAGTCCCAGGCAGGCCAGGCTACAGGGGGGAAAGGAACAGGGCCTGGAGCAGATTTTTAGTAATAATGTCTTTATTTCTCTGCAGATACATCAGACAGATGCATCATTCTGCTGCATCTTGCCAGGTTTGACATCATTTGGAGCTAAGGTTTCTCTCCTGTGTGCATCCTGAGTGATGAACTGTTGCCCTCAGTAACTTTACTGCTGTAGAGAGTTGTGTTCAGAATATATTTTTTACGTTTATGATAAAGTTTTTTTTTCTTCCTTTTTCTTCTTCTTTGCCTTGGATGATAAAGGTGCATTCTCCCCTTCCTGTGCCGCTCCACCCCAGGTTGGGGTTGATGAGCAATGGAGCAATTGATTTCAGATCTTTTTAAGAAAAAAAAAAAAAAGTAACGTACCTTTAATGTTAAATGACTCTTAGGTGAAAAAAGGAAAAAATCAGGTTTCTAAAATCATTTTCACATTTCCATGTAAGCATACTGACCATTGCACATTTTTTTCAATTTCGATCTCAAGGTTTTGCAGTACAGAATCCAATTGTTTTATATTTAAAAAAATTACAGAACAGGATATTTAAAATAAAACTGTGGTAAACTTACAACTGAATCTATTGATCTTTTAACAATTAACACTTTAGTGATACTTTTTATCTTATTTTCCTGTCACTATTCAGTTTGACACTAGTTTTTGTTTTTGATTTATTTATCTAATTCAGTTTGTATTTGATAACAAGATAAGAAAATGCTGTGCAAAATTGTTTTCAATAAACTAATGCTTTCTGATTTCACTGTGGTGACTCATTTTTTTTCACTCAAGTTCTATATTGCATTTACAGTCTATTCAGCAGCCCACACTAGCTGACAACGGAGAGTCGAAGGAAAGTCCCAACAGGTAAGTGTATTCATATATATTGATTTTAGCTAACCAAATCATTCAGAGAGTATGAGTACACAAAATATTTCATTTTAATAAACTTAGTAAAGTTGTCAAATATTTTTCATGTAACTGGTTAGTTTCTTAGGTATTTGAGGAACTGCTTTTCGACTCATGAATAAATCCACAAAATAGAAAAGCAGTGTTTTCAAGCCTGAATGTAATAGTTTAACAACCCTTTTTGCCTAAGCCAAGCTTGGATGTGAGCAGACAAGCCCTTGCTCTTTACCTTTTTTTTATAGTTCCAGTTCGCAACATGTCGTCTCAAGGCACCTAACAAAATCAGTTCAATTCAATCATACAGACAGATTGGTCGAAAAGTTTTCCGATTGAGGAAACCCAGTAGGTTGCATAGAGTCTTGACAGAGTGGACGGTCGTCTGCATTGTTGTTAACTTTACAGCAATGCCTCACGCCAAGGATGCATGTTGCAACACTGAAGAGGAAAACTCCCTTTTAACAGAAAGAAACCTCCAACTGAACCAGATGGCTGGTCAATGTGAACGGCCATTAGGGACTGGGGGTTTGAGAAGACAGAGCGGAGACACAAAAAGAACACAGAAGCACTGATCCAGGAATACTGTTCAATATTCAACATCCTTTGTCCTAATATACCATTATCCCTCTTGTGCACATGTCCAAAGCATCAGCGTTGCATTTTCAACCTCTCCAAACAACTCAACCAGATATGATTTCTGTTCCTGTCTATTTTGGTCACTACTACTAAATATTAGTAAACAAATGTGTATTTTTTAAAGAGTATTAGTAATTCAGTCATTTGATTAAGGTGTGTTGGACCAGGGACACATTTAAAAGTTCCAGGACACCAGACTTTGAGGACTGGAGTTGGAGACCCCTGTGATACAACATCTTTGGAGATGAATTAAAGCCAAAACTGCGAGCTGGGCTATCTTTAACATCAGTGCCTGGCGTCACAAAGGTTCTCCTGAAAGTAATGGTCAACGATTTGCTTAAACACCTAATGAAATCTTTCCTACTATTGAATTAAAGCAGTGCATATTTAATGTCTGAGTCATTTGGGTATCAACTTGAAGATTCCACAGAAGCAAGGGTGTAAATAGGAAATGGCTGGAAGGATGGCTGGATAAATGGATGTAAAAAAAAAAAGGTAGAAACACACAAAAAAAAAATCATACAACTAGAAATCCCATCATTCAGGTCATAACTTGAGCCATCATAAATACTACTTGCCTTTTTGGCAATGGCCTGATTGCATTAACAAATGCATCAAAGTATTTGTAAACATTGTGAATACATGCTTGATTCCAGAGAAAATCTAAATTTGCAAAGACATTCACATTTTCAGCAAATAACTTGATAAATCGGCGTACACAATACTCTGATTTTAATTTCCGGTGTTCTTTTTCATCCTCCAGTCCTGTAGGTGGCGATAAACTCACTACAAATAAAAAACAAAACAAACATGGACGAATAAGGACACGACAAAGTCATGCGTCCTGCACTGTCGGTCGGGTTGGTTTATTAGTAGTAGTTTTGCATCCATGTTCTAGGTTAAAACACGCTTTTATACATTTATTCGCTGCGGTATTTTAATTATCGCCGCTATTTCCTGGCTTCCCGACCAGAAAAAAAAAAAAAAACATGGCTTACTCTCAGATTTTGAGACTCCTGCACAGACAGCTGAGACAAACCCCGACCCAGCTCTGCGTGCACCGATGCTACGTTGTGCACACGCACAGGACGGCGTCCGCGGCCCCAGGACGGGTCCGCGTCGGCACCGAGCTCTCTTCCCTCTGCTGGCTCCCTGCAGCCCAGAGGCACCAGGTCCTGTCTTTCCACTGCGCGGCCAGAAACAGAAGCGGCCCCGAGGACAGGGGCAAGTCGGTGTCCAGGTTTCAGAGCGGGACCCCCAAACCTTCAGCTGCAAAGAAAGGTACGCGGAGGCGAAGACGAGGGCATGGCCAGAGAGTCGCCCTTTTGTCTCTTGGCTGGTTTCTGCGATCTTAAGCCGTTTTGTTCGGACTCTCTTTACTGCACCATCTCTGACTGAGGACATGATCTGAAGGGGTGTGATGTTCTGCAGACTGGATCTGATCGGCCGGGTTTAACCCCCTCCATGCTCTTGTCTCTTGCAGTGAAAGATGCCGGAAGAGATTTCGTCTACTTGATAGTAGTTCTCGTCGGGCTGGGAGTGACAGGTGAGGGGCGAAAAAGGGATGCTGTTTGGGGGAAATGGGAAAACAAACGGGGAGAGTGTTTAAAGTCCCAGATTGTATTCTGTCATATTCTCTGAATGTTACAGCAGTCTCTGTGCTAGGCCCCATCCATCCATCCATCCATCCATCCCCGTCATCTTTCAGTCACTCTTAATCAACCATCCATTCATCAATCCTAATCTATCATCCATCTATCTGACTACTCATCCTTCCATCCAGTCATCCACCCACCCACCCACCCGTCTCTGTCCGTCCATCCAACTTTATATCCAGTGTGCAAAATACGTGTCAATATTTGGGGGGGTCCCCATCTCCCGATTGTTGCGCAATACCAATGTAAATTTTCTCAATATGCAGTAGGCCTATAAAATTACAATGTCAAAGTCAAAGTTGGCTTTAATGTCAATTCTTCACATTCACCAGACATACAAGGACTCGAGAGGACGTTTCTCATTCACCAACAGTGAAACAGATAAAGTGCACAGGCACAACAGATAAGATCAGTTCCTAATACTAAAATTTGAAATTTTTTAGTATTAATTGTTGTCAGCATTACGTCTTTCTTCTGTTTGGCACGCACATGCCTAATTTGCATACGCAAACAGGATTGGCTGGCTCCACTTGGCAAAAAACAGAACATATTTCCCCCTGGGATCATTAAAGTATTTCTGATTCTGATATTTGTGAATAAATGTTTTGAATTTTAAATACTGGACATGTTGAGCTTAACATTTTTTTTGTGACCATTAGTGACAAAAAAAATATTTCATTTTTTATTTTTTTTGACACAATTTGAGACCCCCTTTAAATTTTGTTTTTGAGGCTTTCAGGGGTTCTCATGGGTTAATCAGGGGGGGGGGGGGGGTTGCCCCCCCCCCGGACCCCCCCGTATTTCGCACTCTGTTTATATCCAACCCTTTCTTTCCAGCAATCCATTCGTCCACCTGTCTTTGCAACCACCCGACCATCCATCTGTCACTCTCCATCAATGAGTCCTTCCATCCGTTTCTTTACCACTACCCATCCGTCTCTCCATCTTCCACTTGTCTGCACCCCTCATTCATACAGTTTTTGCATTTGTGGAAATGTCCTCATAATGTGCATTCAGCCTCTTCCACTTGGGGAAAATAAAAAAATACAGAATTCTGGCACTGACATACGCACCAAAGCATGCCAGTATTTATGTGATTTCACCACGACCGATCCATATAAGTAAATTAAAATTTGAATAACAATAACCATCGCCAGACTGTGCATTTCTGTTTTAGGTGGGCTGCTTTACGTGGTGTTCCAGGAGCTGTTTTCCTCCTCTGGCACGAACAAAGTCTACAGCAGAGCCTTTGACAGAGTCAAATCCCACCCAGAGGTGAGAGAGAGACTGGAGACGGCATCTCCCGGTTTAGCCGGAGCTGGTGATTTTCTTTTGGTTCGGTTCAGACCCAAGCAACACACAGCAGAACATTTTTAATTTGTCTGAAATGCAGGTGATCGGTGCGTTCGGCGAGCCAATCAAGTGCTACGGGGAGACCACCCGTCGAGGAAGGAGGCAGCAAGTCAGGTGGGCTTTTCATTTTGACATGCTCCTCTTAACAGAGGTGGGTGTTTGTGGCGGTTTTACAGTAACTTTGTGCTCGCCTCTTTCTCCGACCCAGTCATGCGGAGTACCTGAAGGATGGACTGAAACATATGAGGCTTAAATTTTACATTGAAGGCTCAGAGCCAGGCCTGAAAGGAATTGTGCACTCCGAGTCCAAAGAGGTTTGTGCTTTCCCCGGCAAAAGTATTCATACTGCTTTTACTGTTACACGTTTCGTCAATTTCAAAACAGATTTCAATGTTAACGAGATTTTATGTGATAAGGCCAACAAAGAGTTGTGCATGATTGTAAAGCTAAAGGAAGCTGACTGATTTTTGTTTTCATCAAATAAAAACCGGTACAAAAAGCACATTATCTGTTGTATTCAGCAGCGATAGTGGATGGCTGGCATCTGTGAGCAGCAATTCATAAATATTGCCAGTTTCTCTGTAGAATTTAAGATTGGACTTTGACTAGGCCATTCTATGGCCCAATATAATTTGTTCTGTGGCTGATCTTTGATTTAGGATGGTCCTGCTAGAATGTGAGGCTTACCCCCGGCCTCAAGTTTTTTGCAGCTTCTAACAGATTTCCTTCCAGGTTTACCCTGTATTTAACTTTATTTGTTGTTGTTTTTTTCCCCCAATAAAATTTAACTAGTTTCCTCCTCCTGCTGGGAAAAAGCCATCCTCACAACAACTTGCTTTCTTTTGCATTCAGGCCAAAAAGCAAAATTTTGGTCACATCTGGCCAAAGTTATTTCTTATAGATGTTCACTGTCTTCTTGGTAGCTTTAGGCAAACTACACACATGACCTCTTCTAGTTTCATTTTACCAATGACATATTTCTGACCACTCTCCCATTAACAGCTAATAGTTGTGGTGTCAACAACAAAGTTGTGGCTCTTTGCAGCTCCTCCAAAGTAAACCTTGGCTGCTACTCTTTCCTTTCCTGGCCTGTAAGGCGGCTGACCATATTTTTCTAGGTTTGCAGTTGTGCAATACTTAAAATTCGATATTATAGATTAAACTGTGCTCTGTGAGATGTTGAAATTATTACATGTTATTTTTGGTGCTCTGTCCCTGCTCTGAAGTACTTCAAAACACAATTATTGACCTGTCTGCTGTTTTTCTTGATCTTCCTGCTCTTTGCTCACCAACATTTTCTAACAAACCTCTGAAGCCTTCGACTTCGAAAGCCACTTGGTTACTGTAGATTTTATTTAGGGATGTCAGGAAAAGGGGGGTGAATACAAAGGCATGCCACACTTTTCAGACTTTTTTTGTAAAAAAACATTTTTAAATAAAACTCTGTATGCTTTGAGTTTTATTTGATTACTTTGTGCTGGTCTATCACATAAAATTGTATTGAGGCTTGTGGTTGTGAAATGACAAAATTTGAGAAAGATCGGGAGGTATGAATACTTTTGCAAAGAACTGTAGCTATAATGACAATAATATAATTTTTAAAATAATTATCTGCTTTACTGACATCTGTTTTATCATTTTACAGAACCCTGAAACTGGAAAATTTGAATTTCGTTATATATTTGTGGAAATAGACTCCTACCCTAGGAGGACCATTATTGTGGAAGACAACAGATGAGAAAGGTTTATACGACTTCGCAGCATTTGAAGACTGAAATAGTGTCTACCAAAGATTGTAGGTGTTTGTCACTGGGTGAAAACATTTCTCTTTAATTTTTGCAACAGTTGTGGTTGATATAAAGTCAATTGTTTCAAAACTGTCTAACAAAGTGAAATGTCTTACAAATAGGTTTTTGGGGGGTGCTGAAATTGTAGATTTTAATTGTAATAAAATTTCTTTTTTTAAAAATGCCTTAAGTATCTGTGCTTTTTAATGATTTTGTTCTGCCAGTTTTTTTGTTTTTTTTAAGCTTAATATTTGTTACTTATTCTAGCAAATAGACACTTTTTAAAAGTTGTGGAGATTTTGAAACAGTTGTGAAAATTGGTAGATAAATCGTAAATGATTCTGCATCGTTTTGAATAGCGGGGTGCATTTTCAGATATTGACCACTAGATGGAGGTGAAAAAGCGATCGAAAAATTATTTTGTTGCTTATTTTTAGGGGTTTAAAACAATATTTTAAGCATTTTTTTTTTATTTGTAACTGAACGTATTAAAACAATTCTAGTCAATGTACTATAAGGTTCTCTGCATGCCAGGCTGCTATGCAGAGGATTATATACTAAGATTGAAACCAACAATTACAAAATAAGAAATTATAAATCTTACAGATATTCTTCCATGTGAAAAAAACTGAGAAATGGCTGGAATTATTTCAACAGCAGGTTTAAAAAATACTAATTGGTTTATTTTAATAATCAATAGAAGACCAGTTCCAAAACAAAACTTGACTATGCTCTTTAAAATACAAATCCTCTGTGCTAATATTGCATTATCATGAAGCAGGTCAGCTGGAACTGAAGTAGTCGTGAAAAATAGATTATGTTGGCTTTTCAGGATTATGTATGCCTAGACTCAAAAATTAGAAAAGGTTTTTCATAACTCTGGGATTAGTGAAAGGCTATAGATTCCTAAAGGGACTAGATATAAAGCCATTCCGGTGTTGAACGACTCCAACCAACCTGTTGGCACAGCAAACATCAGAAATGTTATCAAGTCATCCATATTTCTCCATTGCATTTACAGTTCTGTCACATTGTTTTCATGGAGCCACTACTGGCTTAATCTGCAAGGGTTTTACTTGTTTTTTTGCTGCTATTTTCTATTGAAAAAAATAAAAATTTTATTCACTGAGCAGGTCCTTTACTGACCGTAAAAAGTAAAAGGACATGCTCAAAAACAGACATACGTCGAGCCAGTTGTAGATAATGCAGAACTAAGGAACATCAGAAGTCGAGTGTAACAAAAAAGTGTGCACAACTATTTAGCTACAAATTAAACGTGCTGACATTGTTAAAGTGGAACGGCACAAGTAACACTGTTGCCTTGCAGCAAAAAGTCCTGGATTTTTATTTTTTTGATAGCAAAATACATGGCCATAATTTCCCATCTTTGTTGATGTCATACATGTGTAATCTATCAAGGGTATTTTTCTCAGAAAGAGCTGCACTGGCTGTGTGTTTGGGACTTTAGTGTTGCTTGGAAATCCAGACTAGTTTCCGATTCTAAGCAAGAATGCTCCTATATATTTTTCCACATGAAGATTGCTGGTACCAGATGCTGTAAAACAGCCATCACCATGATTTTTCCACTTGGGCATGTCACGTTTGGCTTGTTTTCTTTTTTTTTTTTTTGTTGTGTGTGTGTGTGCCAAACTTTCCTTCAAACATTGTGTTTTCGATTACATCCAAAGAGCTCAGCTTTGGTCTCTTCTACTCTCCTAGTCTTTCATCGACTTCTGAAAACTTTAAGCCTGTACATAGACACCATACTGCCAAAGGTATTTGCTCAGCCATCCAAATAATCTACATCAGGCATTCCAGTCATGACCGTATGTGTTTAAAATCAAGCACATATATGTGCTTGCAGACTGTTTTTTACAAACAATGGTGTAAGGACGGGTCATTCTCAGGAACTCAGTGAGTTCCAGCGTGGTTCTGTAGTAGGATGCCACCTGTGCAGCAAGTTAAGTGGTGAAATTTCCTCGCCCCTAAATATTCCATAGTCAGCTCTCAGTAGTACATTAACAAAGTTTGGGAACTTTGGGAATGACGGTAACTCAGCCAAGAAGTGTTTGGCAAAGTAAACCGACAAAGTGGGATCAGCAGATTCTGAGGAACATGGTGTGCAGGGGTCAGCAACAGAGGTTAATCGCTACTAGGGCTGAAGCAATTAACCGGATTAATCAATTATTGAAGTAAATGTCAATTAATTTAGTAACTGTCCTGGTCAACCAACACTTCCTGCCTGGTCAAGAAGGCTCACCAGCGCCTCTTCTTCCTGAGGACACTGAGGAAGAATCAGCTCTCCTCAACTATCCTGGTGAACTTCTATCGCTGTGCAGTAGAAAGCATCCTGACCAACTGTGCAGCAGTGTGGTATGAGAGCTGTACTGTTGTAGAGCGCAAGGCACTGCAGCTGGTGATGAAAACCGCCCAGCGTATCACAGGGACTCCACTACCCGCCATCGAGCACATCCAGGGGAAATGTCTACATCGAGCTCGCAGCATCCTTAAGGACTCTTCTCACCCGGCTCACAGACTGTTTTCTCTCCTGCGTTTCAGGCGTTTCAGGTGCCTCCGGACCAGAACCAACAGACTAAAGAACAGTTTTTTCCCCAGAGCTGTCTCTTTATTGACCCCACTCCCTTCATATGCTGACAAACTCTCCACTTCCTCCTCACACCTGCCTCCATTTTTTTGTTATTTGTAATACCATACTGTTTACTTGCACTATTGACCGTTACTATAGTAACAACTGTTTATATGCATCTTGCACTACTTACCTTGACTGGGATATTGATTTGCTCTGTTTATTTACAGTACCAGTTGTTTACATATAGATTGCAATACCGTACTTTAACTGTAATATGCAATTACCTTCCACTGCTCTTTAAGTCGGATAGCTTCTGTCCAAACTTTATTTATTAATTTTATAGTAAAGTTTATTCAATTTATAGTATAAACTCTGTTATAGTAACAACTAGTGTATATCCTGTACTTGCTGTTATTGCACTTCTGGTTAGACCTAAACTGCATTTCGTTGCCTTGTACCAGTACCTGGGTAATGACAATAAAGTTGAATCTAATCTAATCTAACTGAATAATCGTTAACTGCTGTATACATTCTAAAACATGCTATTTGCTGAAAGAACAACCCACTAAGAGCAGTAATTAAGCCAAATCTGTACACAATATTTACATTCAAGCACCTTTTGCTGTCTATATATTAATACGATAATCAAAAATAGTCAAAAGAATAACCAATTAGCAAAATAATCAATAGTTGTAGTTATGCTGTTTACTGTTTTGGCATATATATATATATATATATATATATATATATATATATATATATATATATATATATATATATAAATGAATGATCTTAATTAAATTACCATGTGTGCATTGAATTGATTTTTTATATATATTTGCCATTTGCAGTGCATTTAAAATGTGCAATAAATGTTTTTATGTAAAAATGCTTTATTTTTATTTTCTTCAAATGCTGCAGTGCAAATCACATCATACATTTGTATAGATTCATTGATCCAGCAATAGGTACAGTACAGGTACATGTCTGTGGTACTCCTTGTGTCCATAAGGCAAAAACAATGCATACATAGCATTCCTTTTCTTTCCTCTCCTCCCTTCCTTTTCTTCTACTTTTTATTCCTCCTCTTTCTTTGTGTGTAAAGTTTGATGGAGGGGGATTCTGGTGTGGTCATTTTACTACTTCATTTATTTCATATTAATGTGTACTCACCTGACAGCATTTATTATAATTACCTGTTAGTATTAAGTGGTCATATTTGGCAAAAGGGCTTTAGGATTCTGACAGCATCATGTACAATACAGAAAACACTTTCTCACCCATTTGATCCTGTCTATTGTGTGTATTTACCTATATATTTTTCTGCGACTTTTTCCATTTCTTTTAAAATGTTTATCATGGAGAGCATTTCTGTAAATAATGTAAAAGTTCATCTGTACTACATTCTTTGTACTCTTCCCCCATGTTTAGCATCAACAGTTTATGTGCTCATTTCCTCCACTGGGTGCTGGTGGATCAGCCAATCAGTTCTCTCTGTTTTAAAGCCTTCTTTACTACTTTCATGTTTTTACTTTAGCAGCTCTTTTTGAGACTCGGGGGTGTTTTATGAATATTTTCTTAACTTACAGGGATAAAATTCTAAGACAAATCGTAGAATATGGGAAATTCTAAGATTTTTTCCTAAAATGACGTCACCGAGAGAGTCACTTTTTTGTTTATGTGTGTATGTGTGTGTGCTAGGGTTCTTTGTGAGTACGGGCATGGGAGTTTAAAAAAAAATCTAAAGCGGCAGTTGGACGCAAAACACGCCAATCAGTTAACGGAGAAATTGGTGCGCGTGAGGGGGGAGCTTACGGGAAGCGGCTCGCGCATGTTAACCGCCCACCTCGGCAGCTGAAGGCAGCGGAACAGCAGAGGATGCAGGCGGTCTCTCCGTGTTAGCTTCAACTTCGCTAGCCTTCCTTTAGCTCCAGTTCAACGAACATCTCCGTCGAAGGGATAGCCAGCGGTGTGGTGTGAACAACGGAAAGGCGTGTTTATAAAAACGGCTCAGGTTCTTTTTTGTCGTTTTTGTCTTCCGGAATAAGTGACTAAACGCTGCTGCCGTTTTGGCCTGCTACACGGATATCCTAGCTAAAAAAAACTAGCCGCAGCCTCTCCTGGAGCTTTTTCACCCGACATCCCTCGCCCCGAAACAGAAAGAGAAATGCCACACCTCGCTGGCAAACTCAGGTGGACGTCTCTGTCTCTTTAAAGTAAGTTTGCCTCTATACTGGACGGCTTGCCAATTTTTGACGAAGTACTTTTTGTCCTCAAGTTGCCACATGTTTAAAGTTGCAGAAATGCTACAACATTGCTCGCGTCTTCGCTAGCAGCGAAGCAACATGACGGGATAAAATGTTGCTGTCCTGTAACTAAAATTGTTCCTGTCTACAGGGGGAAGTGGTGTGATTCCTCAGCTATGAGACTCTCCTCTCGGTTATAAACGGTTTTATAAAATGGAGCTTTACTGGTATATGTAAGTGCATCTTTTTTTTTCTTTGTTTCAACACAACTATTCAACTAGTCTTTGAGGTTTCTTGTTGGCTGGTAGACTAATTCCACTGGTGGCTACTTTTTGGTTGCCTTTAACCAAGATGTTGGTACAAAGTTTTTTTTCTTTTCTTTCTATGAGGTTGGTTATTATGCAAATAAGCCTTAATTTAGGGGTTAACAAACCAACACCTCTAAAAGAGGAAGAGTAGTTTTACTACACGGATATTTGCTGCACACAGAAACTAGTGGGGGTGGAAGGGGATCTGCAGAGGAAAGTAGATCAGAAACCCACGCAACAGGAAAGAAAATGTTTGTCATGACAAGTAAATAACGAAGTTTGTGTTATTTAAAGACGTGAACCTTTTAAATGGAAAAAAATGCCTTTTTTTTGTAGGTGTAAAGGCTGAGAATCTGGGGTAATTTATCAACCTTTTGCATCAATTTACAATAAAATAATTTTGACAGTAGTAAATCACAATCTTAAATAATAATAAAATCTTGCTGGTAAAGCCCTGAAAACATTGATTAGTCTCTGATGAATAATCGTGTTTCTTAAATGGTGAATATGGACCTCTGTTATTGACTATAATAATCCCCTTTATTATTCAGCCCAGTAGTCATGTGTGTTCCTGCGTCTTATATTTCTCCCATTGAATGCGACGACTGGCTCGAAACAAAAACATGTTCAGCTTGTGTTGTATTTTTTTTATTCAAGCGGATCAAGATGCATTATTTCATTTTAGTTGATGTTTGAAATATAGGCGCTTGATTTTTCGCTTAACTGCTTTATGTAGTATAAATACTTATTATTTGGTCCCGGAGGTTTCAGCTAGCTACTCCAACATCTGCCATTACAGAAGCGAAGTTCTTCCACCATAAAATAATCTAGATCTCCTAAACACCATAATTGATATAAGCGGTATTTTATGATCCTTTAAACTGTTCATTTGTGTGTTTGGGCATTAATATACACACAAAAAATGATTATTTACACATGAAAAACAGGCGGGGGGGCAGTGCACCACCCATTATAATCCTGTGTGAGGTGCATACTAAAAATAAAAAAAATGCTAATTGTTTTATATAAAAGTGAAGCGAAATGAAAACCAAAAGTATTGTTGCAGTTTTTCGGGAAGTGGAGAGACATTATTTTTTTATGCTGCCTTACTTTTCTTTTGGGTAGGTTCCCTGTCCAGTCAATAGTGTTTCACACAGGAAGATAATTCATGGTGCACAGCCTCCAGTCAGTCACATGATCACCTGTCAAACAGCTGGCTAGGCAAGGCAAATTTATTTGTATAGCACATTTCTGTACAAAGATAATGCAAAGTTGCTGACTGTAACATGCCTACCCAAAGGAAACTGGTACGGGCTTTGGTACGTACAGGGACGGTAAAAGTAGCTATAATTTAGACCTAATTACTCAAAATGGGTAGAAGAGGAGCACTCCGAGCACATTGCTTCAGATAATGCCCAAAAAAGGAAGTGCAATGAAGAATAGTTAAAAGAATCTTCTCAGTAGGAACTAAAGCAGACAACAGTGAACTGAGAAAAAAAAACCCACCAGTGGCTACTTCTGCTGCCATCCTCTTCTCTCTAGTCAGAAGCTGGATCTTTGCATAGCATCAAGCGTAACTGAACCATATTTTAGTTGCGAGTTGGGACAAAAACAATACGATTTGCCTGTTGTACTAAAAAAGACAAAGCTAACCAATAAACAAGCTTAGAACAGTGTGCGTTTCTGCTTTTCATGCATTCAAACACCAATGGGACATATTCACAAACATCGGCTGCAGATTCACGTGTGTTTGGGAAAGTGCAAAAAAAAAAAAAAATCACTGTATTTTGTAACAAAATAATATATTGACACTATGGCAGAACTAATAAGGGTGGTTTAAAAAAAAAAAAAAAAAGTTGAGAGCCGCTGCCCTAACCCTCCCCTCCCCCTTGTCTCTCCTTTTCCCACAGAGTTGTCATAATATTCATCATCATAAAGATCGTCTTCTACGTGTGCTGGTACCGGTCAAGACAAAGGCAGCTGGCGGCATACTTGAGCAACACGCGCAATGCACAGATAGTCATCGTGGGAGGAAGGGCCTACCTTCATCAGATGTGTGAGAGACAGAATGTGAGTGCGGAGCCTGCGTCCCGTTTCTAAACTGCGTCATTTAGCGGTCAGCGGCGCCAAAGTGGTCGTCTGCTTCCAGCGTGTCTTCATTATTGTGGCCCTGGACGGTTTCGAGGGTTTCTGGGATGAAGATAATCTCTTAATAGACATGGTTTAGTGAGTAAGAGGAGCGCGTAAGGCACAGTCGAATAAGGTCACCGCTGGCTGGGTGATGCTTTAACAGACGAGTTGTTTGTGGTCTCTCACGAATGCAGAGTGCGTTTCTCGCTTTTCTTTGATTAGTTACTCTACATATTCTGTACAAGATGCTCTGACAGAGTTCAGTAGATGCATCGGCGCTTTCACTTATGTGCTTTTACATTTCCCCTCAAGTTCATTAAAAGTAGCTAGGTTTAACAGAAATGTAGACATGCAGTTCAGCTGTGTTTTATAAGAGCTTTTTGAAGCAATGTTCTTAGGAAGTTCCAAAAAAAGTAAAAAAAAAAAAAAAAGTTCTTAGGAAGGAACTAATTTACAGTCAGCTGTGTGCTCTGCTGTTCAATGAAGTAGAAACATTATCAGTTACTGTTTAGATATTTTTGTTCTTACTTGATTCTTGAACTATTTCAAACATCCATTTCGTTTTTTTTCGTCTCGTGAAGCACAGAAAGTCGACAAATGTTATTCTGATCTTATCGGCTTGAGTGTGTAAGTTGTAAACTTGTAAAACTTAGTTACGTTTTAGCGGAGCTCAGCTGAGTTTTGTGGTTAAAAAAAAGGTGCAGAGATAAAATTAGTTTACTGTTATTATGTAGAGTATTTCTAAAAAAAAATATATAATTTACTTACCAGTTTTTCTTAACTCTAGGTTGTTTTAAATGTCTTTTTTTATATATATTTATTTATTATTTGACATGTTAAGATATTTTTTCCTCTTTTTGTTCCCAATCATTAGTGACTATAATATCTTTCTGCTACCTTCTGAAATGTCAGTAAACTGTATTGTTATTCTTTCTAACCAGGACTGATCCTGGTCTGCAGATTAAAAGAAAAAGCACTTGCTCCATTCTTCTGGCTCCTCCTAATAGCTGATCTGTGGTGTTTGTAGCCATTGTTATCATTCAGTATGACTCTCATCCCGGCTGATGCCTAATTCTAAGTATATGATTTGCCTCAGATTACAAGTTTCTCTTTTAATCGCCTGTTAAAGGTTGTTTTATTTGGGTTGGTGCATCCAGTGATCATCCAAGGAACGGCCTTAGATGACCTCTTCCTGTTTGGCCCCCCAACCTGTAAATCTCATAGCCTTTCTAAAAATCAGTGGATGCCATCGTCATGTTTTCCTTTAAAAACCTGCCCTCTTGAAATATCAGGAAATGGAGAACTGAATAGGAAAACAAATGAGTCATTTTAGTGGCAACAGATTTTTCTTTTCTTTTTCTAACTTGTCTAGTTGCATCTAAGGACAGCCACTGGTATTTTTAGCCTTGTTTGGATTACTTGTTCCCCAGGAAATGCCCCATTTGTAAAAGAAAATAAATGATGTCGCTGAAACTGCACAATGCCAGAGTGCTTTAAGCCTTGCCCCCCCCCCCCCCCTCCGGCCATTTATAATATCCTGTGCTCTCTGAATGTTTGTAAGACATGAAAGAACACGCAGTCTAGTTGCAGTTGTCGGCGTCTTATCAGGCAAGTATGCGCTGCCTATAATTACACGCCACTCACAATCCCTCTCACCTTTAACCAAAAACTGTACACTCTCCGTATTTCTCATTTTCCTCCAGCTTCCTCCCCCTCCTTATCACACCGGATTATTAATTCTGCTGTTCGCTCCCACTTCCTGTCATTTGCATTCTTCCCATTTTTATTTATTAGTTTGTTTTTTTTACGTGCTATTCCTTTTTTACTTGTGTTTTATTTATTTTTTTATATGCTGCCCTCCCAGCTGCCTTTGCTGTCCCAGGTGGATAATGTTCTGTGTTTAGCTGGCAAAGGAATGTGCAGTAGGGAGGTCTTGAGGTCAGCCATGACCCAATACAAAAGGAGTATGAACCTACTCTAACCGTACAGTTCCCTTAGAGCGAGGACGGTCATAATATGAGAGGGAAAACTTTTTTAAATCCTTTATTTGATAAAGACATTGATTTTTAGACAGCCAGCTTTCTCTAAAATTGGATTTGGTGTATTTCTCTGTCTGCAGAGGTCAGCTGTGCTTCTCAAACAGTCCCCAGTGGTTTTGTGTGGTGGCCTAATACTAGAGCGCATGACTTGATGTCTGAGGTTGAGAGGTTTAATTTCATTGAGAAGAAATAAAGTGATAATTATTTAAAGTTTTGTCTTAGGGTAAATGTTTCAAACTTGCCCGTCTGTGCTGCTTGCTTCATTTCTCCTTTTTCTCTGACACCCACAACAACGGGATGATCATTTGAAACAAACGAATCATCATTCTGCATTATCTAACGGACCCTTTCTATTCTTTTTGAGGTGGATATAAACAGAAAGCTTAAAGCTCTTTTAGTCAGTAAAGCGGTTTAAGGTTGAGGGCTAATATTTTCTTCAAATCTAAAATAGAAAATAAATATTTTAGATTTTTATCCTATATTTTTTTCCCCCCATTCTGTCCACTATGTACCGTTTCTTTAAGGGGAAATGAAGTGCTCCAAACTCTGTTAAAAGTCTCCCCGGTTAGCTTTTAATCCATCTTTGGCCTGGAGCAAACTTTTCTCAGGAGTTACAGCTGTAGAAATTCAATGTGAGCTTAACCGTCCTCTCCCATGTCAAGCCAGGCCAGTCGGTAACTTAATAATCCATGACTCTGTCAGTGCGCGCTGCTGTATCTTCAGTGCTTCTGCTTTTTGCAAGAATAATTCTATTGACGCTGCGTTTCCTTCCTCTCTGTAGCAAACGTCTGTCTGGCCCAGCTGGTACGGCGTCCAGGATGACCTTTCGGCCGAGGAACCCTCCTCAGCTCTGCCTCCGACTGCATCCTTCTCCCACCTGGAAAGACCCCCGCCATACGAGGCGGTCTCTGGAGGTAGCAAACACATACACGCTAAGAGCTCAGTAACACGGAAAGCTTTCGCTTGTTTCCTCATACGTGGCTTCTTTTAACCAGAGCCAGGAAGCCCAATTACTATACCTTTTTGTCCCCTTAATGAGTTTGGCTGCTATCCACTCACATGTATTTAAAAGGCAGCATTGAAGAAATACAGTGCATGTCTAATAGATACGTGGGTTTTGTCAGTTATTCTGTGTTTAGATTTGTTCATCTTTCCATTAACGTGGACCACTTTCCATGTGCTTCTAAAAAGCCTCCCACGGTGGTGCAGCTACCATGTTTCATGTTAAGGATGGTGTTTTCAGTGACGTGGTGTTAATTTTCCTCCACTCATAGTGGGTTTTTTATCTTGTTTTTCAGACTAGAAAGTCTATTTTAGAACATTTTTGCCTCCATTTATTGTCAAAATTTTCAGCTACTTTTTTCTGCCACTCTTTCATAAAGTTCAGATTTCTAGAGAGCACAGCCTGACGTTGCTGTCAACAGGTTCTGCCGCCTGAGGCGCTTCTCTAGAGTTACCTCAGGTCACCTGGGTGGTTCTTTCCACTTTACCTGCCGTCAGTGAAGGTTGGCTGGTTTGCAGCTGTAACCTGCTCTTCCCATTTTTATGAACGATGGATTGCCTGGCTCAATGAGACATTAAAAACTAGGGATGTTTTTTGTTTTTAATTTACCAAATCCCTGCTTAAAGCTTCACAATTTTCTGTGCCTGGTGCTGCTTGTTAACCGACGCTCTCTGTAGCTTTGATTGAAAACCAATATTTATGCAGCCATTCAGGTTTCAAACATGCATCTATTTACTAACTAGGTGTCCTCTAAAGACTACAGGTTCACGGGAGTTTATGTAGGGTTATGACTTTAAATGGTGACAGCATATGGTTTTCAGATTTTTATTTGTAGGACTTAGGACTTTGTGTTGCTCTGTCACATAAGATCCCAGTAAAAGCATTGACGTTTGTAGTTTAAAGGATATAAATGCGTTTGCAATGGACTGAGTGGTGCACTTTAAGTGTTTTTATAGTCGGCTCTATTATTACCCTGTATCATTTGTTTGGGCTTCTGCTTGAATTTATTCACACCTTATCACTGGCAATGGTGGGAAAGTCCGCTTTGCTTCGTCACGACTTGTGGTTTTCTGTACAGATGCAGTTTCAGTGAGACAGAGGAAGTTCGCCCTGATGCGGTAGTGAGGGAGAATAAAGGCTTCGTGCCACACAGGAAAGTAGCCACCGCTGTGTGAGAATCATGGGAAATCCAGCAACATTTTCTGCCGATTGAGTTTGATTACCAGTAAAAGCTTCACGCATCTGTTATCTTAGCAGTTCTGGCAAAAGCAAACAAAGTAAAGTATTAATCTACTTGTGTCAGTGATTTAATGTTTTATTCGCTGACTTTGCTGTTCCCTCTTCACAAATATAAATTAAAACAAAATCATTCCCGCTGATTTGAATTTGTGAATTTAATTAAAGTTGACGCGAGCTTGCTGCGCTCCTCCAGTCGATCCGTCTCTGAACTGAACCTCAGACTTTAAGCCTCCTGCAGTAATTTGCATGTCGTTTCTGAAGTGCTTGTTTAGTCATATAGCAGGATGTGGTTATAGTGGATGGAAATGGTGACATCTCAAGTAATGTCATTAGGCGATGGGGCCTTTTGCATTTCACTCTCACTTTTTTCTGTTTTTTTTTTTTTCCTTCCCCCTGTCATATATCATTGTTGGGCTCCTTGTTTTTGTCGTATAATCTGTGCAGGAAGGTTATTAGGAAGACCAGTTTCTTCTGAGGCAGGTTTATTATGACCACATAAATTCCAAACAAAATAAAAAAAAAAAAAAAACTTTTACCTCAAAGTCTGGGTTTTTTGAGATGTGAAAGCCACACGAGTTTTTGTTCCATTGCACTGTTCCCAAGAACAAATAGCAGTTTTCTACTGTACATTTTGAATCTGCTGACTATTTTCTAGTTTTATTATAATAATAATAATTATTATTATTATTCACAAGTATTTTTTTTAACTGAAGAATAATTTAAAAGTATATACATTCCAAAAGAAATGCATAAACTGTAAAGTTTCCTTGTTCTTTGACCTCACTTCCTACATTGTAAAAGTGTTTGGATCAGAGATCAAACTTAATGAAATCTAGTCAGATTGAATATTGTGACATTTAGCAGGATAAATGTGAATAAAAACTAGTCTACATTAGTTACCTAAAATATAGCTTGAAAAAGTATTGAAACCCTTGAACTTTTTCACATTTTGTCTCATAACCCCACACTTCCACGGATTTGTATCTAATAGACCAATATAAAGTAGTGCGTAGCTGTAAAGTGGAACAGTTCTCAAAATATTTGGGTTTTTATTTGTCCTCTTTACTGTGATATCCCTCAATAAAATCCAGCGCCCACGGCTGCCTCCAGACGTCACATGGTTATCAAACAGGGTCCAGCTTTACTGTTTTCACATTCTGCACCACTTTCTCCCCGACCTGCTCTGCTCTCCTTGCTGTTTGTTCACCAATGTTCTCCAACAAACCTCTGAGGCCTTCATTAAACTGCTGGATTTATATTCTGATTAAATTTCATACAGATTGACTTTTTTTCTTTACTTGTTAGGTGATTCTGACGCAGTTAGTTGGATTTTATTTAGGGCTGCCGGCATGAAGGGAAGGCTGTAATGTAAAGTGATAAAGTTCAAGGGCGTACATGCTTACTTTGCAAGCCATGAAAAATATTGCTTCCTCGTATTTCAGTTGTAAAAGTTACCGCAGTGGAC
Source organism: Fundulus heteroclitus (assembly GCF_011125445.2). NCBI lineage: Eukaryota > Metazoa > Chordata > Actinopteri > Cyprinodontiformes > Fundulidae > Fundulus > Fundulus heteroclitus. The sequence goes on from NC_046381.1 coordinate 18,047,619, forward strand.
ATCAATTTGCTTAGTTGATCGGTTTCAGAAAACCAAAATATTTAGGACACAGAATAGCTGAGTCATTGTTCTATTCGTTTGAGGTTTGGTTGGAAATGTGGTGCCTTCAGGGGACTCGTACTCTGCTGTCGACCTGTCACGTGTTTTCCACCGTAACTCGTCTGCTAAGTATGTCAGTCATCATTTCTCATGTTTTCTTAGTTAAAATCGTATTTTTTTTAGCTTTACAGACAACACAGTAAATGCTCTGCTGAGAGCACAATCAGGATGTGAGGCAACGCCTCCATATTACTGAGCAAAGTGTGCATAATGGTTATTATACACCAGTGTTAACATATTTCATTTACATTGGGATGAAAGGTGTAAAATTAGTTATTGCAGTGATATTGGTCTCCATGGTTTGCCCTCTAATACTGAATAACTGCCTCATTATGTTTTAAGGAAAATTGCGTGCTGTTTAGACTTCTGCTGTGGGAGCCACCCCTAGCATTGAGCACATTGCAGTCAGTGAACCTTCATGAATGCCAGGCAGAGCACCTGAACCATATAGCATGACGATGCGGCCATTGTTACCACATATAAACACAGGTTACAGGAAAGTCCGAGCAGTGTTGCATATGGATGTTCAGGTGGTCTCAGGGGTACTTTCTCCTCAGCTTTCACCTAGCATCCATGCAAACTGCACTTTTTTTTTAACAAACAGTTGTTTGCACTGCCCAACAACACTGCCTGAGGGGCTTTAGCGTTCAAATAGTCCTTAGCAGCTAATGTTTAGCAGAATTTAGTTGCAGGACTCTGCAATTTGCATAGACGTCTAAACAGAGAGACCCTGAGAGACTCAAAAGTGAGAATACACATTTGCAAGTGTTCATTTCAAATAAACTTAATCAAGTTTCATTTTAATGTGACATGTTAAAAAAGGGCTTTAAAGAGTTAAAAAGACGAGCATTTTCTAGTATAACTTAATGGTTACCTTAATGCTAAACGTATTAATAAAGTAATAGTTTTAATACAATGTAAGCTTTAGAACTCATTGAATGTGTTTATTATAAGGAAATGGTATAGAGCGATATAAATGTTTTAAAATGTTTACAATTCTAAAACCCTGTAGAAGGCAGATGATTAAAACTTAATTTAGGAAACTAAAATCTTAAAATTAAATCACTAGGATTACATTTTTAATAGGGCAATAGAGCCAAACAGATATAAAGTTGAATAAGTAGATGCAAGCTCACTAAAGTTCAGTTGCGCCAGGCTAAAAAGAATATGTTTGCATCTAAAAACTTGTTCAGGTCGTCAGGAAGGCCGTTGGAAATGTGAATAATAGAAATGAGGGGAAAAAAACACCCCATCAAAGACCTGAGGACGCCTCCGGTGACCTGGGGAGTCCTGAGGCGTTGTGGGCTAAAGGCAGATCTGACAAAGATCAATAATGGGTTTAGAAAGCATTTTTAAAATCAAGTGATGTTTAAATCGGACCATCTTTCTATAGAAAGCTTATAACTGGGGGGCGTGGCATTTTCTTCTCTTGCAGAGGATGACCTGAAGCCGCCTCCCTACAGCGAATGCGCCCAGAGCGTCGAGACGGACCGCCCTCATCTCTCCTCCAACACTCCTCTCATTTCCGAGGGAGGAAACGCCGTTCGCATCGGCGAGGCTCCGCCCCCATACACACTGACTCCGCCTACAGCAGCCGGCCCCCAGCGCGGCCCTCTAAGCCAGAGCGAGCCTCTGCCAGAGAGCCGGGCCGCTTGAACAGCCTCCGATTCCAGTTTGCCTTTCTTCTTCCCACCCCCCCCCCCCCTCCTCCCATGCACTGCCTTCCTACATCCAACCTCAGTGATCGTTGCCAGCCTTACTCTCACAACAAGAGAGCAAATGTTTATTTGGGTGGTCGTGCGCCTGTGTATGAGTGTGTGCATTTGTTGGTTTTAAAAACCAATTTGCTTTTCTACTTGTAGTAAAGAAGTGGTCATCTGATGAGTTTGGCAATAACAGATGATCGCAGCAAGCCTCCGTGCCTCGGGTCAGGACCGCAGAACCTGCCTCCCAGCAAGAATTAAGAGTAGAAAGAGGGACTTTTAAACTGTGTTCTCTTTTATATGTTTTCCTCTTGCTGTTCGTCTCCGATCTCCCGCAGAACTGAATTAACCTCTTCTATTCTTACAGCATGTTTGGTGGAAGTGAGTCGGTGTCGACCAGATTTTGTTCCTGGTTTTTATATTTTTAACCATGTCTCTGTTCTTCAGTCTGTTCAGGACACCTTAATTCAGCACCAGAAAATCTTGTTTCGACAATCTAAAGCATCTCGAGGCACCAGGTGTACATATGCATAAGAGGTAGTCGGCGGTCTACTCGCTGCAACGTTGCTTCAGTTGAGCAATCTAGAAATGCACTAAATCATTTCCATGAATAGGTGGTGGGGATTATACTGAGACATTACTTTATTTAACTGAATGGGGGTGAGCAGAGAAGGGGCACAAGGTGATGAACCACTTGGTAGAAAAGATTTAACCATCAGGACTCCACTTTTTTGCTTCTTTATTCCAACATGTAAACACTTAAAAATAAAATATAACATAAAAGTGCTTAAGCAGTGAATTTGAATAATGTAAGATTAAATCTACCAATTTTTAAAAAAGCAACTAGAAACACCTTAATGTTGATTGATTCAATCATCCACTGAATTATTTTTCTATAACAGTTGCTTTAAAAATGAGAGATAACCAAAGGGAAAAAAAAAAAAACTCCTGGTCTTTGTAATCTTGCGGTGAATCTGCTGCCGGCGGGTGGACTGGATGCTGTCCAAGAGTCATATTTTCATGAATGTTGCTGTTTGGGGAAATTTTTTTAGCTGTCTAATTAGGAGACTGCATTTCATGGATCTGAAATTGTAATTGCGCTCCCAGATAATTTGGTTCCGATGTTCAACGATGCTGTACTTCGGTGGCCAGGCCGGGGTTCTTTGTAGTAGCACAGAGCAAGAAACTAAAACCCAAACTCGCTCCTAACCGAAGCCTTTGGCGAGCGTGTGAGAGTCGGTGGAGGACGCAACACTGTGAAGGTGCAATTTGCTGATTTTGCTTTAAAAAAAAAGTGAGGAATTCTGTGGTTTAACCTGACCAAGATGGAGAGAAGCCGATCACTGAGGCGTTGAAGAAAGCGTTGAGTCACGGTGGCTGATCCTGGAGACGGGATGAAATGAACGCACATTATTTCTCACCGCAGCCCTCTGAGAAGCATCAAAAAAAGGAAGAAAAGCAGTGGATAAAACGGTTTTAATCTGTCAAATTAGATTTTTTTTTTTTTTTTTAACTGCCAGAGATGAAATGGGCCTCATGTCTCAGTTATTGCTTTCCTGTATCGACACCGAACACAATGTTTGGTCCAGTGAGCTAAATACACGTCCCCCCATCCTGTGCTGCTCAGCCATCTTCTCGCCGCTAACCCTTAGATTTTTCCATTAAAATGAGGGAATGGACTCTATAACTGCATTGTAATGTTGGAAACATTTATGGGTGGATTTTTATGTTGTAATGGTGAGTCTTTGCATCGTGAAGACAAATATGCGTTTTTCCAGACACTTTGTTTGGTCAGTCATATGGACGCAGCAGCAAAGGTGAAAATGAATGTATGTTTGAACCTGCCTGCTGTCCCTAACCGGTCAGCAGCAGCATGATTACCAGTCCTGACCATCCTGCTACAATCAATCCTGTCTGGTTATTATACTCTACGTCCTGTTTGTTCACTTCATCTTCATTCCCAGTGGTGGTTGAAAAATCTATTATTTCCATTATGTCTAGGTATGAGAATTAAGGGGAAACATGTTTTGTTCTTGTTCTGAGTCGGGAAATAAATCTGTATAAAGACATATCTTGTATAATGTTGTGCTTTTCAGATTTGTGAAGTTCAAAGTGGCATCATTCATTGTTTTGTTTTGTTTTTTCTTTTTTTTAAGACCAATCCATGAAATGGAAAACAAACCCTATCATCTGATGTGCAAAAAAAAAGTGAACCAATAACTTGAAGCAGGACACTGCAGCCATTTAACTCTGGGTGTCCTGCATTAAAATTAGAAAATGACAAATTGTTTATCAATCTAGAAGCAACTGATGAGTATAAGGTTTTTTTTTTGTTTTGTTTTTTTTTGGTTTTTTTTGGGTTTTTTTTGTGACCAGATTGCAACAGAAACCACTTTTCTAGAGGGGTGAGCTAAAACCCAAATGTTCTTCAGGTTTAACAGAAAATAAAATTTTCACAGGTAAACTTGTAGCGGTAGTATCAGCATCATAGTATCAGATATTTAGTATTTTATTTTTACCTTTGACTCCTTTTGTTTCCATTAGATGAATCATTCAGCATCATAACATAAAAAATATTATGCTTTAGAATATTTGTATTGACGAGAAACCAGAATGAAGCTGCTGTCCTATTATCAAAATGAAATAGCCAAGCCTGTACCTTTGGCATAGATCTTGCTACAGGTACGAAGCCATTAGTTTTAGCTTAAAACAAACGTTGATTTCACATAAGATTCTGGTGGAGGAGTTAGGTGTTTCTAGACTGATGGAAGTTCAAGTCCTGAAAACTGAGGATCATGTTATTTTGGACTGCTGGGACCCGATGCTGAAGGTAAGATTTAGATTTTTATTAGTAAACCTAATTTTATATATATATATATATATATATATATATATATATATATATATATATATATATATATATATATATATATATAAAAAATTTGGCAAGCTGTACTAAATTCTTTATTAATTTTAGTTTAAAATAGAACTTATTGACAGTGCAGTTCACAACTGTATTCATATTGGGCAGATCTTATAACCGAGATAAAACAGGAACATCATATAATGCACGATCTTTTGTGTTCGTTCACCTCCCTCTTGTGGAAATAATTAGTATTACAAAAACATTTATCTAATTTTCTACTTAAGTGGGGAGGTTACACGTCTAGCCACCTTCATTGCTTTCTATACATCTTTAATTTCTGGTTATTTTCAGCTATTCTGTATTTTGTGACGTGACTAATGCAATATGATTGTTGGCACATCCTAAAACGTTTGCTACAGCCTTATTCCAGCACATTATAGTTTATCATCTAAGAAGCTGTGTTCAGGGAAGTGAATGTGGAAGCAGCAGACCTTTGGTTCTTGTATCTGATGGGTATGTCCCTGGTCCAGCTGGGGCAGAAACTGAGATTTGCTCCTCAATTGCTGGAGGGAGGAAAACGTGGGTTTCTTCCTAAGTGTGTTCCAATTTTTCTGAGAAGTGAATCATGGATGTATCAGGCTCCTGAACTTTGATCAAGATATAAATGATGAGAAATAGTTTGAGATTAGCCAATGAACTCTTCAGGTTAAAAACCTCAATCCTTGCACACTGATGGCACCGAGAAAGATCAGAAGGTTAACGTCGTACCAGCAGTACTTACTGGTGACTACACAGCCCAGCCTTATTAGCGGACTACTGGTTAGTTATATGGGAAACAAATAGGAACTAATGGGTAGTTAACCAGTAGAGACTGGGGGAGCACAAGGTCCAACCTTTTTAACCAGTATTTACTAGTATCTACACAGCCCAGCCTTATTAGGGGATTACTGGTTTGTTACCTAAAAAAAACAGAAGAGACATTTTCCATGTGGGTTCTGAATAAACCCTGCACCTGTCAGGTCACAGCTCATAGCTGTCAAACTTACAGATTTTATTTGATTCTCTTATTTGTAAACCTATTGATGAAAGACATTAGCAATTTTATATTCTTGGACTACTGTCATCTTAACTATGTCTATCACTGAGTACCAAATCATTGCCTGGTTATTGTTTTGTTAACTTCATATAGTGAAAAATCATAGTGAAGGAGTTCCAGGAAACTTTGATATTATTTAGAAAATTAATTATGCAATGTGGGTTCAGGTAAAATATTAGAAGCAATAATTTATTTCATACAGTCATTTGCAGTTCTAAAAGGTATTTAAACTGTTTTTGTCTTGCCAACTTTTTTTATTTTTATTTTTTTTATTTTCCATGAACAATACAGACAAGAATTGGATGCCAGGTGTAAAAAGGAAGCAGAGTTGAAGTATAAAAAAAAAGAGATATGTAGGACTAAAACACCAATATCCAAATTAGCTACTTACAAAAATTCACATTAGGCTTATCAAGAACAAATGGTTTTCATTGCCTTTTTGTTGTCGAGTCCCTAGATCGTGGTGCTGTAAATATTACACTCTTGCAGGAGGAGTGAATGCTGCTTGTCAAGACTCCATGCAATGTGCTGGCTTTCCCTAGATAGGAAAGTTTTGGACCAATCTATCTGTATGATTTGATTGAATTGACTTTGTAAAGTGTCTTGAGATGACGTGTTGTGAATTGGTACTATATAAATAAAATGTAATTTAATTGAATTCTCTGCTGAAGTGGTAAATGTTTGGCTTGGAGTTTGACCAGTTGTGTATGTGAATGGGAAATTTTCCCAAAAGTCGAAGTTGGGTGAAATAGATGAAGTCTTTATCCATGTCCTTATCACCAAAGATGTTATACTAACAACATAATATAACTCCAGGATTTTGTTTTGTTTTTTGTCATATAGGTTGTTACACATCTGTCCAAACTGCAGTTGTATTTATGCATTGACAGAATAAACGAGAAACTATATCCATGTTTAGTTCATGTATCCATGTACAGGTTGTACATTCTGCAGGGAATATATTATGTACAATTTTAACTTTATGTGCTATGCAGAATTTATCTTCATTTAGCCAGATCTGGTTCCAGTTAACTTCTTCAAATGCAGATGACCAAAAGAATCCAGAAAGTAAAGCAGTCCTCTGTAAACACGTTCTGATAAATTCATTGGAACATTTCTTTTTAGTAAACTCCACTTCAACTATTGCCATGGTGTTTCTAAGGATGATCCATAATTGAAGCATCTTGTTTTTTTCTTTTGAAGAGCTGTAACGTAGCATTTGGTAAAGCATCAAAAACTACAGCATATTATATTCCTACTCTTTCATATAGCCTGGATCACAATCACATGATTAATTATGCAAGTTAGCTTATGATCTCATTTAGTGATTTCGGCAACTTTTGGGACAGCCAATAACAGCTTTCCTTGCTCAGGACTTGGCAACAGCGTTGTTCGAACCACTACACTCTGGAAGTTTCTTCAAACTGCAACCAAACTGCTCCGTTTTCACCAGAAAACATTGTGTAAACAAAGGCTACAGCATAAAGAAAGTACAATGACGTTTGTAGTTGCAATGTGATGAAACGTGAAGATGTTCAATGGGTATCAATTCATTCCCAAGGCTCTGTAGCTCAGACACCTCTCTTTACTGGGGATAAAATGATGGATATGGAAGGATAGCAGAGAAGTTCTCTCAGCAGGAGTGTGCGGCTGAATGTCAGGGGGTAACCGAATCCTGAGGAGCTGCAGACTCCTCACCTAGATGTGAAGCAGCGAATAGAATATTTCAGCAAATCTGTCTCATGGTTTTCCACACAAGTGTCCGTAATACAGAAGAGGGGTAAAATATCATTACTGATGTACAGACGTCTATCATTTTCTGTTCTTGAATTAAAGGGTTTTATTCTCCTTTACTGTATTCAACAGACAGGGGCTGGCTGAGCAGCATTTAAACAAGGGGATCACCAGAAAGGAAACAGCTTTCTTCTTTTCCTTTCTTCATTGATTGATCATAAACCAACAAAGCGTGATCACATTAGGTTTACAACAGCGCCCAAGTGTGATAAAGTCAGGTTATAGATGCTGAATAATAGAGTTCAGCTTTGTAGCAGTCAGCTGGCTTGGCAAGAAATGACAGACTGATTGAAACTGACGTATCATGAAGGGGAAATGTGTTTACAAGGGACTCCAGTGTGGTAAAAGGGTATCTGCCCTCTCAAAGGTTTGTTCAGGTTTTCTTTTTGGCACACGGTCTAGATAAGCCACCACTTTGTATATCAGGCAAAGAAAAAGTGAGTAAACACAAAATGCAGTTTACAAATTATGATGTTGTTTATTACAGAGAAAGGCCGGCCAAACCATTACCAGCTTTGGTAAGGTCAAGCAACGCCATGTCCACTGGATTTAGCTCCAGACTCCATCTAAATATCACCAAAACTGTCATCTGTTTTATTTATTTTTTATCTATTTTGAGGTGGATTTACTTATGCGCATACATTTGTGTCCCTGAGCTGAAGATCCCCAGGTGATGTTCTGCAGGACAAAGCTGAACTCATGACTCCATCGATTACGGCAAGATGTGCTGGTTCCGAAGCAGCAAAGCAGCCCCAGTCCATCACGCTACTGTCAAAAGGTTTGACGGTTAATTTGCTGCACTTTTCTTTTCCTGAAATGCTGTGTTAGTTTTAAATCAGATGCAAGGACAAGGTTTTTCTTTTTGTTTTATGTTTGCTTAGAATATCAATTCAATCACACACTTGGAAAATGTAAAGAACCCAGAAGGCAATGGTTTGATTTAGATGTAATTTAGTAACAAAAATACATTTCATCTGCCAAAATCTTGTCCAGAGCAGGCAGTTCACCTCAACATTGTGCTTTAATTGTATTACATATTATAATTTGGTTATATCCTAAACTATAATACTGAACCAAAAGGATCTGTGCCTATTTTTTTACATTAAATGTCTTACTTTGTGCATGGTTTTCAAGGTGGGATAAACATATTACCCTTTAATGAGCCACCAGAGTGCAGTGTTACCCAATTTATGAGTCCCGCCCTATGTTTCTGAGAAAGGTGGATTTATTGCTGGACACCAGAGCAGCAGTGAGGCTGGCTGAAATTACCTAAGCACTAATAAATGCTTTATCACACATTAATTGACATAAATTGAGAATAACTTTGCAGTTATTGGAAACAGGCTTGATTAGTTTTAGTTTAGTATATCAGTCTATTTCAAACACCTCTGGAAAAATGAAAGAGTAAATGAAACAGAGAAATAAAATCGCATGCATAATTAACGAATGTTATATTCAAAATGGGGCAGGAAGAAGATTACGTACTTAAATCCTACCCCAGTATTAGAAAACGAAAACTGTCCTTGTCTCATCATGACGATGAATCCATTGGTATCCATTAGGCATAGTGCTCGTGTTTAAACATTCAACACTGAGCTTTTATGACAAAATACGCTCACTATGAAGTGCCATTATGTTATTCTTCACTCAAACATACATACAAACACACAAATACATACACAACAAGACAAAACATTGTACAAATACATAAAGTACAACAGGTTCAAACATGCAATCTATGAATGAAGTCAGACCCATCTCAACTATATGCAGTTTCAGTGAAAATATCTTTAAATCTTTTAAAACCAATTGTTGGACTATTTTGCTCAAGGGCGTTTGCTTTTATTTATTTCTCGCTCCATTTCCAAGCTGCTAACAGATAAGTCAAGCCACAGGCTTTTAAAATGTGATTGAGCTTTAAACATTTACTTAACATATGAAAAGCTCTGCATATAAGTTGGTCTGATACATGAATTTTAGCTCATAGTGACAAAATTAAAATCTGTTGCTATGTCAACAGGTTTTTAACCCTTTTTGAAACTAACAGCTTTATTATTGCTATATTCTAGTCTTTGCCTTGGTTCTATTTCAATCCCTCACAGCCTGACATTTGTAATGTAAACAGCCTAAAATATTATACCCAAATACCTTTACCGAAGCCCTTGCAAGAATATTGAGGTCTTGAAGGCCATCTGTAAAATTGAATAGATGACTCCATCACCCTTAGATGTCTTGAAAAGATGAATTATGCTATCAGGATGTGCAAATATGTGCGGCAGCACCTAATAAATGAGAAGTTTTTTGGAGGTTCGAAGCATGGAATTGCCGTGAAACAAAACATAAATATCTGCGCTATTTGAACTCGGCAAGAAATGACGTTTCTGTTAGGTTATGGATGTACAAGATGGGAATTTTTCGCTTTCCATCACTGAGGTGAGACAATTAATTAATGTGTTTCTTGTTTGCTTATAATTTCTGTGCAATGACTCTAACATCACAGCCTACTTATACAGGATTCTGGTAAAAAAAAAAAAAAAAGATGTCATTTAGGTGATAAAAGATGGCATCCATTTTCAGTCTAAACACCATCAGATGTATTTTTTTTCAGCTAAACTGTACTTAGTCAGGTCATCAATGCAGACTCTTAATATCTTCCTAATATCAAAATTAATGTGATATTTTAAACTGTGTCTGAATGTGTATAGCTCTTAGTGGTACTTAAAATTCATGAACCTGTGAAAATATCTAATGATTCAACCAATGTTGGGTCCAGACCAATGCCCTGCAATCACTGAAGACAGGTAATACAACTCTCCTGACTCCAGGGTTTTATTTATCACAATGTAATTAAAATAGTCTGCCATGGGCTGCTTGGTGGTTGAGAATCCAAAATGCAGAAAGAGTTGGCGGGAGGCAGCTGGTGATGAATAACTTAGAGATTCATTTTACAGAATTTAAAACTGCTTGTTCAAAAAAAAAAAAAAATGTATTAAGTTTAGGGTTAAAAAAAAACCTAAACGTCTAAAAAAAATGGTCAGATTCAAATCTATCAATAATTAATAATTAATCTGAATGGCAAATTCTGCCTATTATGTAGTGTTTTTCAATTGCATTCTTTACAATTTACAATTATATTGTATCTAGATTCAAGAACAACCTATTAGTTATCATATTAAAATATATTTAATGAATTAAGCAGAGAATCAAAACCTAACATAAATAAATATAAAACTTGCAATTATATAAAAAAATCCAAAGGAAACTGAGGAGATATATTTTATATTATTATTATTACTAGTAGTAGTAGTAGGAGGATTTTATTGAAAGTAAAAAGAGAAATAGAAGGGGGAATAAAAGAACTGGATCGGGAAAAAATGGTGGTGTTGTAAAACAATAAATTGGTGTACAATTTAAAGGGCTGGGGAGAAGTATGAACTTATAGTGATCCACCCCTTTACCAGGCAGACTGTTAGTGGTTACATGAAGAAACGTCTGAATTAAATTGTATTGTTCAAAGGTCAAACTCATTAAATTATTTTTTTCTGAACTAGAAATTCAAGGTTTACCTGGCCTCATTAATGCATTCTTTCAGAGATAGAAGGATTCAAAAGGAGAAATGAACTAAAGGTGCACTATCCTGGATCCATCCGTTTCCATAACTGCAGGAGATCCATCTGATGAGGAGTGCCTTATTTTTGATCAGAAGAGACTTTTTTGGAACCAATGAGCATTTCTACAATCAGCTCGCTCTCTCTCTCCTGGAGGGAAGTTAGTTTCTAAAGCAGCTCTGTCCTCCCTAAAAGGTCACAGCAGTTGATTATGGTACAATCTCTGGATGTCTTGGTTGTTCCTTTTTCTGGATTCAGAACTTAAATGGTAACAGTACCAGAAATAATCTTTTGCAAGGGACTGTAAGAAGTGAAAATTGTTTAGTTTTTTTCAAGTTACTGAAGCTAAAGCTGATTTTTAAATAATTAAAGGTGCATAGTGCAAGTTTTTGAAGTTAAATATATATTTTTTTATTTCCCATACATGCCATTATAATTGTCCAACGTTTAAAATGAGTTTCTCTTTATTTACCGCAGTTGCTTCTATAGGATCTAAGTCATTTCACGAGAGAGTGATTCAGGCTGAATCCTCTGGGCGTTCGCGTGACGTGTGTATGCTTTCGTTTATCTGGCTAATTTGTTGAATCTCCACAGTAATCGATGTATTAGCGAAAGAACACGTGCTAACTTCAATATTTATAGCTTTCTTACCTCAGAAGACATTACACCTCTAAAAAAAAAGACCTGTGCAATCACAGCAGCAGGTACTTTTCCTCTTCTCCCATGAACGTGCACAACATTGGTGCCATTTCAACTTGTCACCAGAGGGGGCAGCATCTGCAAATATCCTGGAACTTCTGCTATGTTCTTAAAAAAATATATATCAGAGTCAAAGTGTAAAACCAGTTAATGTTGGCCTGAGTGTGTTTAGCTTAATTTTTTAGCAACATGTAACAGTGTTTGCTATAATGCCTAGTTATGTTAAATCCTAAATTAGATTTTTTTTTTTTACCAAAATGTTTTGGAGCGTATCAACAGCATCTGTTTGAGCAAAATCTTCCATATTATTAGGTATATAGAGTATCTTTAAGTAATCCAAGTGTTCCAAGTGAGGATATAATTTTACATAGATAAAAAAATTATATTGTTTGAGCATTTTGTTTTCATTGAATTGGCTTTAAACTATAACAGAGCCATCCACGTTTTTTCTTCTTCATTAAGTGTCCAAAGCATGATAAGAAGGGTGATCATTTCTCCTTGGACTGCCACTCTAGATATAATCTGGAGGACAGGCGCATGCCTGCTCCTGTGTCTGAGTGATGACAAGATAAGCGAGGGTATCTGAATGTCAGGAAGGAAACGTTAGCACCCGCTGCTGACATGCGTGTGTCCAGACACAACAACATGACGGTTAAGAAAGTGCTAATAATCTAATATATAAGGCTGGTATATCAGATGGATAACTTCCTCTTACTCTGTTCTTGCTCACCCTCTGTAAAGTTGGAAGAACAAGTATTTAATCCCTTTCTGATTTTTTAGGGTTTGTGTGCTTACAGTTTGTAATTGTTTTGGTAGCTTCCTTTTACTTTGAATAGACAGAATAAATGGTAAATGGCCTGCACTTGTATAGTGCTTTAACAAATCCTGAGGCCCCCAACGCACTTTACACTACAATCAGTCATTCACCCATTCACATGCTGACGTGGTGAGCTACATTGTAGCTACGGCAGACTTAAAGAGCCAAGGCTGATATATAATTGGCCCCACCGGTCTCCTGACCACCGTCAGCAGGCAAAGCAGGTGAGGCGTCTTACAAAGGTCACAACAACTGAGATGGCCGGAGCGTGGGTTCGAACAGGCAACCCACTATTTGCCAAATCATTACTTTGAACTCGGTGCGGAAAAAAAGTTATTGGCATGATTTTGCTGTTGTTCACCAAATTTGCACAATTCTCTGCAAATAATTAGCTCCCTTGTCAGATTATTTGGATGGTTGAGGTCTGGGGGCTGGGTAGGTCACTTTAAGACTATAATGTGCTTATTTAAGCGCTTCCTTTGTTGCCTTAAGGCCATATATTGAATTATTGTCATGCTTTAAGAACTGTTCATGACCCATTTTTTTTTGTGTTCTTGTTAAGGGAAAAAAGTTCTGGTTCAGGATTTTATGGATCACAGAGCCCCATGGTGCATTGGCCACCTCAGTGAAGAAAAGTAGTCCTGTAACCTTTTCTGAAAAATACATAGCATAATACTTCTACCTTTGTGCTTGACTATTTTGACTGTGATCACTGCATCCATAGTCCTTTTTGCTATTGATAGCTAAAACTAATCTTTGCATTCTAGCTGATTGCATATGAACTGCTTCCAGTTTCTGAAATCATGTTAGTTAGTTCAAATCCATATGTATATAAGTCACCTTAAATGTACATAAGTCCTTTTAAATCTCTGCTTTGTTTCTTTTTTCTCTCAAACCACTGTATATACACAGCATGTGGACGCACTGTATATACCTCATGCACCTTTTCCTCCTTTTGGCACCTTCTTTTGATTATTGAGCTGATGTGACACGTGAATTTCTCCACTGTGAGATCAATAAAGTCTATCTTATCTAATCTTAGCTATTTCTACCACCAATTAGCAGTTTTCTACCAAATACTAGCACATTAATTACTGTGAGCATATATTCTAATTCTAGTGGCATACAGGTTTGGCATGAACAGCATCATGCTAATGCCAGATTATTATTATTTATTTACTTTTTACTGATGATAGCATTTTGGTGGATAACTTAAACATAAGTCACAGATTGCCACAGGGTCTTTGTGCCTGGAGTGGATGCATTTTGGTCCTAACACAATAAACCCTTTGTGTCACTGCTTGGTGGTACGCACCAACTGGCAGGCGGCGCCATCAAGGATTTTTCAGGAGTTTTCCTACTTATTCTTATTGCCCCCACTGTATGTGGATGCGTATGAATGTTTGTTTTCAACAACAGTAAACAGGAAAAGGCGTTCTACATTTCAGTGATTTGAGGATTTGGGTCTTTCTGTAGCAGTAGATTGCGATAGTCATTGTAGTACCCTGTGGTTCCAGTGGCACTATCAAATTCCAGATTAAATCTTGTTCTAGAAAACGTTTTAAGCATCCTTTTATCTGCATAAATTTAAGACGTCATGATTTCAGTTTTGGAAAACGTTGGAGTGGACCAGATCTTTACCCTTGCAGAATTACTAAGGGGGTCATGGGAGTATGCTTCTCTGGTTTATATGTGTTTTGTGGATCTGGAGAAGGTCTATGACAGTGCCCTTGTGTCTGGGTGGTTTGAGGGCTATCCAGCCCTTTTTTTTTTACCAAAAGCAAAAGCTGTGTCTGCATTCTTGACAGAGATCCAAAAGTTTCTCGCACAACTTCACCAACTTCCAAGGTGTATGAAGAGGGTCAACGAACTGGTAGAGGAAAACTTCAGCAACACTTGAAAGATAAGGAGCAGACTTTATTACCAGACCGACGCATTTCAGCTTGTGACCTTCTTCAGGGTCATTACATGTTAGTTATCTTTAAATAAGAAGTACAATCTGCGTTCTTGGCACAAAGTCAAACCTGCATCCAGTACGCATCAGACTGTTCCAAGAATACCCATTGTCCCTGATCCAGTTTGTGCTATTCATGGACAGGATCTCATGGCGTAAATATAGAGTATAGGGTGTCTGGTTTAGGAACTTAAGGATCCCATCCTTGCTTCTTGCAGATGATGTGGTTTTGTTGCCTTCTTCAGGTGATGAACTCCAGCGATTCATTGCTGAGTGTGAAGGGGCCGGGATGAGAGTCAGCTCCTCTAAATTCGAGGCCATGGTCCTCAACTGGAAAAAGGTTAATTATCTGTGGGTATTGGGGGCAGGTCTCTGCGTTAAGAGGAGGAGTTTAAGTATCTTAGTGCCTTGATGGAGCAGGAGTTGACTGACGGATAGGGGCTCCATCTGCAGTAATGCGGGCGCTGCTCCGGCCCTGTTGTGGTAAAGAAAGAGCTGAGCCAAAAAGCAAGCTCTCAATTTACTGGTCCATCTATGTTCTGACCATGGTCATGTGATATGGAGCATGACCGAAAGAATGAAATATTGGATACAAGTGGCCAAAATGGGCTTCCTCCAGAGGATGGCTGAACTCAGTCTTAGAAATAGGGTGAGGAGCTCTGTTTTCCTGGTGGAGCTCAAATTAGAGCCACAGCATCTCCACATCAAAAGGAGTCAGTTGAGGTGGTTCAGTCATCTGACCAGGATGGCGCCTACCTTCTCAGGTTTCCTGGGCATGTCTCACTGGGAGGAGACCCAGGGCAAGACCCAGAACCCGCTGAAGGGAATATGTATCACATTTGGACTGGGAACAAATGAGCTGAAGGATGTTGTTAGGGAAAGGGATGTCTGGGTTTCCCTCCTGGACCTGTTGCCCCTGAGAGCCAATTTCAGATAAGCGGAAGATGGATGGAAAGTGTTGGAGTTTGTGTTGAGGTACTGGACTTCTACTTTCAATGAGTTGACAAAAAAAAAAAACCCCAGCAAAAAAGTACATATTTTTAATGATAGGCCTTTAAACTGCCGGTCTTCACCCTGATGTTCCGTTTGCCAGGCACTTCCTGAGACTCGTTGCTCACACGCTGTTCTGGGCAAGATACAAGCCGCCTTGTAAAGAAGGATGCCTCTTGATTGGCGCCAGTAGAACTGTTGTTTCCATTTATCAGCTTACTCTGAATTTACATTTTAATTGGATTCTGATGTTTGAGCCAAACTTTCCTGAGCTCCTGCCTAAAAAAAAATAAAAAAAAAATAAAAAAATGAAAACCTCATGGGTTTGAAGTGGGAGTCAGCAAAAGATGAGTGGCAGTCAGAGTTTTTCACACAGGCTATGCAGAACTCAAGTTAATGTGCCAAGATCACCACGTGTTTGATCCACAGGAATATCCTTGGATTGCGTGTTTGTAAGACCGTCATAAAACCAAACCACATTTTTTTTTTATGTTTATCTGTACAGACAGTCCCATATGTCGTTTGATATATTTAATCTTCTTAGTCTCTTTCTATACTTTCTTTACATGGCAGGCATTTATTCTGCATGTGCCGCTTCAATCAGAAGCTCCAGAGTTGTGTGTTTGACAGCTTCGTCAGTGCTTTCAGATCACACACTGATCAGTAGTCAAACACACTAATTAGTACAGACATGTCCACTCCTACACTCTCTTTGATGTGGCATGTTGCCCAGCTCAGAGTCTGTCCGACAAGACGTGAGATTAAACAATATGATTAGTCAGCGTGTCTGCGTTTGGTCAGCCTTCAGCTTCTACAATATTGCTTTAGACAAATAGGGGTGTGAGATATTTAGCTTGCAGATGACTTTGTCAAAACCGACCAATCCTAATGAACCTCAAAAATGATACAGCGAAAACTGATATATTGCAGTAGCTGTATATAGAATTTAACAGTGCACACAACAACAATTTTGTTCGGCCCCCAACTACAATTAGGTAAAACTTTCTTACAAATAAAAACTTTGGTACAAATAAAGTCATTTATCAACCACACATTTTACATTCTCTTTAGTGTTATACTAAATAAGACAACATCTGTTCAATGACTTTTACTCAAATGCAAACTTTTAGTCATTTATTAAAACTGGCTAAAAACAACAAGCATTTTCAAAGAGAGTCCGCCCAATGGTCAAAATAGACTAAAAAATTATATTTGTTTTAGTTGTGCCCAAAAGAATTTGCAAAATAGATGACCATCCTTTAATATGGCAAATGTGCAAAAGCCTTTTTAAGTTTAAGATTTGCACGTCTCTTCCCTACAGAAAATCTGACGAATTTGTTTAAGTGATGAATTTCCAGCTCATATTCTGTGGAGCAAGTAAAAAAAAAAAAAATCATAATATAATTTTTTGGTAGTTTTATTTTTTTGGTTTTATATATATATTTTTTGGTCCTCAAGTACTTTAGACTTGATAATTTTGGCCCTAGTGACAAAAAGATTACAAACCCCTGATCTACACAGTGAGTGAGTGAGTGAGTGAGTGAGTGAGTGAGTGAGTGAGTGAGTGAGTGAGTGAGTGAGTGAGTGAGTGAGTGAGTGAGTGAGTGAGTGAGTGAAAAAAAATCAGAGCTCACATAATTTTGGGCAAACTTGGATTTAATGCTGATATTGGATAACTATTTCTGTGGTTGCTATGGCAGCATGATTGGGAAAGAGATTTTTGTGTATTGGTTATTTGGTTCCCTTAATGCACACTTTGTGGGAAGCATGTCTGTGCGGCCCTTTTGCTTTAGAGCAGTGGTTTCCTTATGACATACTCTTTCTTAGATTTGTAGTTTTACACTTTTAATATGAGTTTTAAGAGAGGTTCATATTTGGGTTGGTTTTTATTTAGGTAAGCGTGTTTTATGTTGTGTTTGGGCTAGAAACTCTCAGTCAGACCTGGCAACCCTGGTAAGAGACAAGTCCAAAGAGGAAAGCATCCAACAGTGAGGAGGTTGGGTTCGGGAATGTGACTGAGGTACCCCAACTTCAGAAAATGATCAAGTGTGACGTTTATGTGTGACGTTTATTTGGTTGGTTACCAAAAATTGTCCACCGGGCAAATGCAAATCACCAGTCCAGCCATGACTACAGAACTGCCAACTCTTGCTTAGAGGTTTCAATGAGATGGGATTGTGCTTGGGGGAGATGTGTGAAGTTGCTTATACATGTGGGTCTCTGACTATGTTACAAAACGAGGGAGCAAATTATGAAAAACAGATCATTTTCATCCCTCTCAGCACATAATTCTCACCCTTTCACAACCCTGAAAAATAAGACAAAACATATCAGACGAAAGAAATAACAGTCTCCAATTTATGAAACATTATAGCAGGTTTTACTATCAAGACAGACCTTCCACATGCCATAAAACATGATACCTTTGTGGTATGGAGGGTTAAGTCACCGTATTCTGATGTGGGATATCTTTTGCTTGATCCCTGATGAAATCTTTTTTTTTTCTTGGTGAGATTTAGCTGCCTCAGCTATAGGCTGATTTCATAATCCTTTAAAAGAGTTTACAGCTGGATTTAGTTCAGAAACAGTCAAGGGGATGGTGCAACTATGAGGGGTGGGGAGCTTTGTGCAAGAGACTTGCAAGTGCTCCAGTGTTCCTTCTGCAGGCGTCTCTGCCACGCACCAACCACATGTCTGCAGACTATGCCTGAATTATAATTTTTCATGCAGTTTTCTGCAGTTTCCATTTTTTTTAACCTGTTTATCGTGAGGGAGAGTGATGCAGCACTCTTATGACACTAATAAAACCAATTCGTATTGAATTTATTTCACCTTTCTTCTTCTTGGATGTTATGTTTGTGATCATATTGAGATTTTGCAACTTTTATTTTAATTTCTAACAGTAGTGTGTGTTGTAAAAAGGACTGAACCAACTTAATACTAATGGGCAAGTGGGCCTAAAGAATTTTCCGTTTGCTCTTGAAAGCAGTATTATAAAAAAAAAATACCACAACTGTCCATCTCATCTTTATATGGGGCAATGGCAAAAATAAGAGTTTTTGACTGCTCTGAATCTTGTTAAATCAGTGGAATGTAGCTTTTATTGTCCTCTCTCTCTTAATGCAGTGAAGCCTTTCCTCAGAAGAGTACCCAGAATCCCTTTTATGCTTTATAACAGTTAAATGCATTTTATAACAACTGACATTGTTCAACGTTGCCACATCTGATTAGTCTAAAACGTACTTGCAGTCAAAACAAAGGATGAAACAAAAATGTTCACTGCGTGCAGACACAGCACGTTCTCTGTCTGGAAAGACGGCACGTTACTTGTAGCCAGCCATTAAACCTCCTCATCAATAAAATACAGAGACCTGAAATAGTTTGACTGAAAATATGGTGAGAATAATATCAAGCCACTAACATCAAAGACAAAATACAGTTACATTAAGCGTTATACTCTTTAAAGAGTTTATTACCATCATCTGTCCACAGACATTCATAGCTACGTTGCAGTGAAGCTGTTGCTCTCGTTGCTGTTGTCGCATTAAGCAGGATTAATCTACTGTGTTGTGTCAGTGCTGTATTTTCTGGGGGGGGGGGGGGGGGGTATGGCTGTTCTTGCAAGACTGAATTAAAGCGATTCAAAGAGTGGGCCAAAATTCCTCCATTAATGTAAAAGACTTCATGCACTGACCAACAGGTTTAACTGGGATCTTTAACAAGTCCCTGGAAACGTCCCCCTACGCTTCAAATGCTTCACCTTCATCTTGGTTGCCAAGTAACGCACCATCGCCATCAAGTTAAATGACTACAGGCCTGCAGCCCTGATGTTTACTGTCATGCAATCCTTTAAGTGATTGATTTTGAGGTATATGAAAAAGATTGCAGGCTGAGTGCTCTGCGGTGAGGTTGGCAGATGATGCAGTCAACCTGGGTGTACACTTCATCCTGCACCACCTACGCCACCCAGGGAGGTATACAAGGATCCGTTTTGTGGACTACAGCTTGGTCTTCAAACCCATCGACCCAGACATCCTCCAACAGAAGCACTCAGCTCCCAGTATTGGCCTCCACCTGACAGACAGAAGGTGGATCGGCTGGTCCACTGGTGCAGTCAGAACTGTTTGGAGCTTTGTCCGCTCCAGCCAACACTGTGTCTGCTGTGGATCGCTGGACTCACTAGACATTGTTCTGGAGAAAGCCCTGCAGAGGATGTATTTTCTGCAACAACTCAAGATGTACAGCAGGATCTGCTGGTCATCCTCGTCACTGACATTATCCAGTCTGTTTTGTGTAAATCCATCATTGTGTGGTTTGGTTGATCCGCAGAACAAGGACAGGTCCAAACTACAACAAACAATTAGGTCTGCAGAGAAGATCATTAGAGCCGACTACCCCTCCATCCAGGTTTTGTAAAGGTCTAGGATCAGGGAAAGGGCAGATAACATCTCTCCAGAACCCACACACCCTGCTTAAAAACTCTTTTTGGTTGGCGCTACAGAGTGCTATTTACAAATACCAGCCACCACAGACACAGCTCCCTCTCCCTGGCTGTCACTCTAAATGAACACTTAGCAGTCAGCGTGTCAACATCGATACAATGCACATTTAGACGAATCCAACCATGTCTTCCTCCTCAATACAGGATCCTCAAGACTTGATAAAGCACTATACAAGTACAGACTATTTACAGGAAATTTTATATATATATATATATATATATATATATATATATATATATATATATATATATATATATATATATATTAGGGCTGGGCAAGTTAACGCGTTAATTTCGTGTTAACTCATTAGACTATTAACGGCGATATTTTCTTTAACGCGCATTAACGCATGTTGCTCACATCCTTTTATTTTGTGAAGGTCTGTTGCTGCGGTGTAGGGATTTGAATCAGAACAGTAGGTGGCGATAATGCGCCAATAACCTTCCTGTCAGCCAAGCCTCGGATTCAGAGGAAGAAAAGTGCTGCCCAGAAAAAAACAAAGCCGACATGCGGAAGGCGGTGTTTCCCGCAGGAATTTGCTTAGGCGAGGCGGTGAGTTGGCGAACGGAACAAGTTTTGTGCGGAGCGGGGGGGGTCTGCATCGACGTCGTCGGTAAAGTCGGTCCTCGTTTCAAAGTATCCATGTGTTTTTGCCTGTTTTTCTCTGCCATTCACTATATGCACGCGAGAAAGCAACAACAAAAAAACGCGTGTTAACGTCAAATAAACGCAAGCAACGCACGCATATCGAGTTAGCAAGCATTTCAGTTTAAAGTTCTTCCAGCATGGAATATGACAGAAACAAGTTAGTTGTAACCACTGCCAAGTTAAACTTTGGTATTGAACATAAAATGGTAATGCTGCTCCCTGCTGTTACCTCAGAAATTGCCTGTTTTTGGTAGATTTTTTCCCATAAAGAGAATTCCCTGTCAGTGGCAATAAGCTTTAATTTATTATTATTGCTATTTTTTGTTTTACATGTTTAAGTTGAGCTTTACACTAAATACGTGTTACTGATAAGTGCTACAAATGTTACAACACTTTTGTTCATATGGCAGCAGAACATTAAAATAAAAGTGCTCTTTACACTACTTTTGAATTAATTCTTGGAGTTTGTAAATACAATGCGATTAATCGCGATTAATCGCGATTAATCAGGCAAATTATGCGATTAATCGCAATTAAATATTTTAAAGTTTCCCCAGCCCTAATATATATATATATATATATATATATATATATATATATATATATATATATATATATATATATATATATATATATATAATGTATTTTTCATTTCCCTTTGTATATATTTATACTTAAGATGTCCTTATTGATAGCAAAGAAGACTAGAAGCAAAATTACTTGCCGATTAAACCTGATTCTGACTCTTCTGTCATCAGTTTAATCTTTGTAGATGGACTATCTGGGAGATGCACGGTGAGGTGAAGGATGTTTAATAAATAACAAATAAAAAAGTGACAAACTTAACGACTGGTAGGTGAAGATAAGAGCAAACAAGGAGCTGACCGGAACAGGAGTAGAACAACGGAGGTCTTGACAAAGAGCGTAACTGAACTGGCTGACTATAGGAGGAGACGGGGAGGCCTTTGTGCCATGTGGGGGAGGCATGACCAGCCAGTCAAGTCACCTCTGGGCTCATGTGGTGGGCTCTGGTTGGCTGGCACTCTGATGGCCCCATATCCAGGTGGATGGCTCGGGGGCTGGGGTGTGGAGCAGGTATGCCCAGTTCGGGGCGGTCCTCGGTGCAAACCAAACATTGGTAGGCTTCATTTAAATGTGTTATATTATTTCTTACCTAGATTGCAACAGGTTCTTAACTTTCCCTCACATCCAGGAGAATCAAGAGTATTAATTCAGCATCAGGGAGAACCAATTTCTGCTACAAGTCCTCTGGATGGTAATTGCTTCAAGGATGACCTTCCCGTGATTCTGCTCCAGCCAGAACAAATAGATGCTACTTTCCCCCTTTGCTTTAGCTTGTGCAAATGGAAATGAGAATGAAGTTGTGGTAATGGACATAGCTGCGGCATTAAGAAGATTAGGCTTTTTGTGCGACACTAGAAAATTTTATCATTGCAACAGAAATGAAGATAAGAATTAATTAACTGATAATGGCACTCTATTCACTGAGATGAAAGCCAGTGCAAAGAAATGAAGGGCCAGGACTGTTGAAAAATGGTTATTCTGGATTACAAAGAAGAGAAGCTAATTTTATTCGGCCTGATTACGTTTCACACGCATGGGTGCTGAGTAATCCTCATCACAGCTTCCAACAACAATGAGCTAAAGCAAGCAGCATGGATTTCATCATGTCTGTTTCAATGCGAATCTCACTGCAGCCTTTTTAGGGAAAACACAACACCTGTCATATCAGGGCCTTTCATCGTCTCGTGATAACCACTTTTATTTACTCCCGCTCTCCCTCCAAATTCTAGCTGCAGACAACAGAGCAATTCCATGGCATCTCTGCCACGAAAAGGCAAAATTGTTTTTGGGAAAGTAAACTTCGCAAGTCGGGGGGAAAACACACCAATCTACCGTCCTGTTTGCTGAGGCTCTGATCAGCTTTTTTCCAGCTGGCCAAGCTAGAGCATTTTATCAGTGCTATCCTTGTCTCTCACAGATGAGAAACAAAGCGCTTTATTCCATTACACTAAATCCAATCTCATGCTTCACGCTTTGCAGAAGCGAAGCAGGAAGGAGGGAATGAATGAGATGGAGAAATGTTGACACAAATCCCACAATCCCCGAGGCGACGTTTGGCGGTCATTAGGGTGCAGTTTGAGGATTCTGAACAATTAACCAATCAATTTAGGAGTTGATGGCGTTCCATGTAGCTATTATGGTAATACATGTATTGCTGAAGTGAGAAGTGTGTGCTTGGCTCTACAAGGCAGGCATCAGAATTAGGCAGCGTCTGCGTTTTTTTTTTTTTTTTTTTTGGCAGTTGCAGTACTATTTGCTTTCTGAGTAAATAGTTCTGATACGATAAACATTTTACTGCTAGGAATGTGGACTACACATTTACAACAAGTTTTAGGTTTCTCAGTCGTCTTCTCCTTTTAAATGGGATGAAATTTACTCTTTGTCTGTAACAACACAAGTAATCCAAACACATATTGAAATCAAAACACAGTAGTCAACAAATAATGTGGAATGAAGGAAATGACACAAGCACATAAAAGTATTGAATACTTGAGGAAAATAAGAAACCAGCTGAAACCCATCAGTGTTCATAAAACAAATCTGACCTTTGTCATCGCAAACAAAAGTAAGATAGTTTGGTCCTAGTTCATGACCTACAAAACAGGTTCTCATTGTCATGTTATTTTATAAAAACAACATCTCATGACAGATAAAAGCAAAGAGCGCTCTCAAAACCTTGAAGACCTCCTTGCTGAAAAACATGATAATGTCAGTAGGTACAATGTTATTTCTAAATAGCTGAATGTTACAGTTAGCAATACTGGGACCAGAAACCAGAAACAGAAAGACCATGATTTCACAATTAACCTGCCAGTCTAAGAATATAAAGAATAGTTGTCCAAGAGACAATAACCTTCAGAAAGAGCTGAAAGTATTTTACAATGAAAACAATAAACAGTACATTGAAGGACAAAGGTCTCCTTGTCCACTAAAGGCAGAATAACTATACTTCTGAAGAAAAAGCATGCTGAAACCCATTTAAAGGGGCCACATCATGTTTTTAAGTTCTTCCTTTGTACATTGAAATCAATCAGTTGTCGTCTATATAAAGTGAAACCGCAATGCTTTGGTCTGAATTCCTCATCATTGTTGCCGCACAGCCTCTCTTTTGCCCCAGTTCTGAGGTTTGTTTAAGAACATTTTGTTTTAGTGCGGTCTCTTTAAATAGAAATAAGGCACTTCACATCCCGACCCCCTCCCGGTCGCAGAGCATTCCACCTCATCCCGTTCTGCCATTTTTGCAGTCTGCTGGGGGACGATGTCGGAAATTTTTTTAATTAATACACCCAATAACTAAACATTTTGACTTATCCACTTGCAGCTTCAGCATCGTTCACCTTGGACCATAAAATTAACCTGACTCCGCCAGATAGATTTGCTCCGCATATCCATCTGGAAACCTTCCGTTGAAGTAATTTTGGGAAGGGGCGAAAATACTGGTTAGCTGATTGGCCCATGTTGGTGATAGACGGGCCAAATAAACCAATCAGATTCGTCGTCGCTCTGTTACGAGCGACGACGAAAACACAACCACAAGCCAAGCTACTCTTGCTGCTGCAGGTAAAGACTCGTTAGCTCAGCAAAGAAATACTCTGTAATTCCGATAAAACTTGCTCGATAGCCACGCTAACGCTAGTTTCATCGGCTGAAGCCGCCATGTTCTTTAGATTGAACTGTCGCGCTTCCCGTTGCGTCACACCTCAACCCGCCTCAAAGCCAACGCTGATTGGACGTTCGTTTGGTGAACGGCTCCAAATTTTCTTTAAAGGAGAGTATCCAGACTGATCTGCGAGTGAAACCTTGAAAGCTCGCGAGATCAGGGTGGTCTCACGAGGCTACCATAAAATGGCTCCAAGGGGGGAAAAAAAGGCAAATTTGGTTAGCTGGAAGTCCATGAGTTTGTTTAGCAGCTCTGTAGCAAATACTGTGATGTAATTGTTTAAAAAGTGTAATAGAGAACAAAGGAGACTAAAAGGTTTCAAAAATATGACCCAAGCAGAATACAAAGTTATCTACGCAGCTCCTTGACAAGGGAACGTGTACAAAATCCACCTTTTTAGCAATGAAATACATTTTTTCTCTTCATTTCTTTTGATTAAATATAGTTTGTGGACTAAATAGTTTTTAATTAATTTGTATGTGTGTATTCCATGTCAGTAAACCCCATCAGAAATATATGTATTAAGAATCCAGGAATGATCTTGTCACAGAGGTCTGTTTAACAAATTCTGATGATGTAAAAATGTCTGAGTGTGATTGGTTTGACAGTGAATGAGTCCAGAAGCTCAGCTTTATGGCTCTCTAAACTCTAATGAAAGCTTCAATTATTAATAGAGTGGGGCAAATAAATAATAATTCACTAAATCTGTTGCAAACAGCTTGTAATTTTCATTAGTCTTCAATCCTAGAAGATTAAAAGGAAAGTAAACTTTGGAAAAAAAGCTCTGAAGCTGTCTCTTCTGCAAAAGGAAACCAGAGGGGTATTCAAGTCAGTCATTTAGCAAAAGAAATCACATATAGAACCAAACATTGAACACTGATGAAGGCTGAGAAAGTTGATGCATAAGTCCAGTTGCTCATGTGTTAATTTTATACACGGATGATGCTTCAGATGTGGTTCCAAATGTTGAAATAACTTCTGGTAAAATCCAAAAATCAATAAACCACGTGGACTTTCTTAAAAAAAATTGTTTTACATAAGGTCTTAATTTTTTTCCTCAATTTTTCCCATGGTTGTAGCTTGCCTTGTTGAAGACACAGCTACAACCGATATGGAGAAAGGCAGAATAAACTTGTGATGTTTACCACATTCACTAAGTCATTGTTATTTTGGGTGCAGGGAGAGAACCCCGTTGTGACAATTCTGCTGTCTCATCAGTTTGTGGAAGTGTTGTTACAGCAGTGTACACATCTATGGGGAGCCATATAAGCCGTAATTCATCCTGGGACCTCATATACGCACATATATTCACTTACATTCATACTCTCAGTGTATAATATATTGTCATGGGACAACATGAGTCTTTTGGAAAAAAAATAAAATTCTCAAAACATGTAGGTTCCTCTAGCCGAATGGTCCTTCTTTGCCTCATATATTTCCCTTTGGAGATGTTCCCATTATAGTAGACCATATAATCCATAATTATACCCTTACAATAATCTTCCTCTTGATATTTAAGAATTAATCATACAATTAATAACTTTTAAGCATTGATTATTTTTTTTATTTTTATTTTATTTTATTTTATTTAATTTTTTATTTTTTTTTTGAGGGGGGGGGGGTCCATTAACATTCTTTAGGTTAAGTGAGAAGTTTGCAGCTGTGCTTTTTCCTAATAACTTGGCTTTGCTGCATTAATTCTTTCTCCCTGTAAACTATAATAAAATGGTTAGACTTTCCATACTTATTGTCTTTCATTAAACATCATGAAAATAATAAGAAATCTTTTTTTTCAAGTGCGTTTTAAAGCTTAATGTAAATATTTTCCGATGAAAGTAATTTAGTCTTGATTATACTGATTGAGGCTGGGCTACCCGCACTACATCCTGACACACATAAACTTGAACGGTATTCATTTACTCCATGTCAACAGAACCAAAGGAGAGCAGGAAGAATAGAGGAGGGGGTCTGGATTTGTTTGTGAATGATAGATGGTACATCTCTGGAAATTCAACCACGCTGTCTTAATATCCTACATACAACCTTCCTTAAAAAGCCCAGCCTGTCTTTGCGTCTTACCTGATCCAAATAGTAAATTAATCCCTCTCATCACGTGTTTTTCCCCAGACTTTAAAAACAGCCATTATTAAACCATTTTCTCCAGAGCAATCTGGACAAATCTCATCTACAGAATTAGAGACCAGTCTCCAACCTGCCATTTATTAGTAAAATTGTTGAAATAGCTGTGTTTCAACAGTTAAATTGCTTTCTTACAATGATTTGATGCTTTTCAGTCCCGTTTCCATGCTCACCACAGTACTGTGAGTATTCCACAATACAGACTGTTGAAAACCCACAGTGCTAGTTCTGTTGGATCTCAGCACAGCATTTGACACTGTTGGCCATGATATATTATTAAACCGACTAGAAATCTGGGTCAGACTCTCATGTACAGCACTCAATTGGTTTGAATCCTACCCAAAGAAAAGGAATTTCTTTGTGTCAATAGGTAACTTCTCATAAGAGCGGACAAAGGTTTAATGTGGGGTACCCCAAGATTCAATCCTCGGACCCCTTCTATTAAATATCTATATGCTCCTGGTAGCTCAGGTTATAACATGAAACAAGATTAGTTACCATATTTGCACAGATGATACACAACTCCACGTTACGATGTAACCAGGTGACTCTGAAGCCAACCATGCACTGAACGTAAGCTTAGAACAAATCAATCTATGGGTGTTCTATAACTTTCTCCAACTGAGAAGAAACAAAACTGAAATTATTATCTTTGGACCTAAAGAGGAATGAACTAGGGTCAGCATGCAGCTTCTGTTATTACATCTACAAACTAGTGATCAGGCCCGAAATCTGAGTGTAGTGAGGGACTCTGTCCTGAACCTTCAAGGACACATAAAGACAGTTACAAAGTCAGCCTTCTATCACCTGAAGAACATTTCCATGATTAAAGGACAAATGTACCAACGAGATACAGGGAAAATCATCCATGCGTTTATTTTTAGTCGCATTGATTACTGCAAAAGTGTCTTCTCAGGGCTGCCAAAAAATCATTCAGACAACTGCAGCTGATCCAGAACACTGTTGCTCGTGCTCTCACTTAAACCAGGAAGATAGAGCACATCACCTAATTTCTGAAGTCCTTGCACTGGCTCCTTGTAGCTCAGAGAATAGACTTTAAACTACTTCTGTTAGTTTATAAATCACTGAACAGATTTGCACCAAAATACATTAAAGTGCCGTTGCTGCTGTAGCAACCTTCCACACAACTCAGATCTTCTGGTTCTGGTCTACTCTGCATTTCTAGAACCAAGAACCTACAAACATGGAGAAGCACCATTTAGTTCCTATGCTCCACAAATCTGGAACAAAGTTTCAGAAAACCGCAAATCAGCCGGAAAACTGAGTCCCTTTAAATCAAGACTGAAAACCCACCTGCTTAGAGTTGTTTCGGCCCGTAATTACAGGAACATTGACCAACATATTTGATGTGTAGTGATGTTTTCACCTGATAGAATTTATGTTCATTACTGGTCTCACAACCAGTGACTGTTTCCATGATGTACAGCACTTTTAACTGCTTTGCTGCTGAAACATGCTATACAAATAAACTTGAATTGACTTGACTTGCTGAGCAGTAAGGACGTTAAACTGCTAGCTATTAGTATGATGCCCTATTATCTATCGTGAAGCTTTACCGTAGGAGTTTACAGGCGTTATCGGAATATCTGGGCATGTTTCATCCCTCTGCCAATGCTTAAGCAGCCTGCAACTACATCAGACTCTAAACACAGCATCCCCAGGCCCTTTTTCTGATCTGAAGGGATTTTAATCATGTGTCCATGTCCTCCACTCGTCCTGTCTTTACCCAATATGTTTCCTGCCACATCAGAGACAATAAAACACTGAATTTATTGTATGTCAACAGCAAAGAGACATACAGCCTACCGCCTCTTTCTCCTCTTTGGGTCTCAGATCACAATGTGGTTTATTTGCAGCCTCTATATAAACCCCTTGTACACAAAGAAACAGCTACAGTGGAGTGATGGTCTGAGGAGACTGTGGAAGCTCTGATGGACTGTGTGGGAAGAGCTCTCTCAACACGGTGTGCCCATGAAGGTACAGTGTTTTTTTTCCAATATCAAGCCCAAAGAGAAGGGCTCAAGGAGAAGGTGTAAGCCTTTAGAGCAGGAAACAAGGAGAAGCTGAGAGCTGTGCAGGAAGAACTGAGAAGGAAGATCAGTGATGGGAAAAAACATCTGCAGGAAGAAAATGGAGGACAACATCAGTGGTGTTTGGAAGAGTGTGAAAACAATTTCAGGTCACAAACCATAATCCCAGGCTTTAGGAGATTTGCAAGGGGTGGGGGATGAATGTTCTGAACCAGTTCTTCAACTGGTTTGATCAGACCCTGCACATCACATTGCACAGGTTTCAAGTATTGCCTACCTCACCCGTGGCATCACTTACAAGGTCCTGTGATACTTTACATCATCATAAGATACTTGTTCAACATGAGACTGAAGCTGGGGAAGGTACAATAGCTTTAAAAGACATCCTGTGTTGTACCAGAGTTAAAGGCCACACATCCAAAACA
This sequence comes from Fundulus heteroclitus, assembly GCF_011125445.2. Classification (NCBI taxonomy): domain Eukaryota; kingdom Metazoa; phylum Chordata; class Actinopteri; order Cyprinodontiformes; family Fundulidae; genus Fundulus; species Fundulus heteroclitus. Next base: position 18,076,755 of record NC_046381.1, read on the forward strand.
CTTCAGCAGTTACAGGCCGGTAGCACTGGCCTTACATCTGATGACGACTTTCCAGAGGTTGGTCCTCAAGCATCTTTGCTCCCTGTTTGGGTCTTCATTGGATCCATGGCAGCCTGCCATGGGGATGGATGATACGATCATCTACCTCCTGCATCGGGCTCTGACCCACCTAGACAAGCCTGGAGGCACTGTGAGCATCATAACCTTTGATTTCTTGTGTGATTTTAATACAGTCTGACTCGGACGTCTGAGGGATAAGCTGGAGCTATCAGGAGTGGACCACCACCTGTCCCAGTGGATACTGGACTACCACACTGTGAGGTGTCCTATGTCCAGTGTTCTATGTGAGGACACGGGGTTGTGTCTCTGACAGGATGGTCTGGAGTATGGGGGCCACGGCAGGTGACTGGGATGGCTCTATTTCTATTCACAGTCCACACTGCAGACAAGTTCTTATATGGACTCATTGAGAACTTGGGTATTCACCTGAACCATAAACTGGACTGGATTCACAACACTTCCACAGTCCAAAAGCATGACTATTAGCTTAATTGGCCTCTCTAAATTGTCCTTAGGTGTGAGTGTGTGCCTTTTACAGGAAGGGTCAGAGCAGACTCTCTGTCAAAGAGACTGGGATTGTTTGACTTCCTTGACTCTGTGGTTGTCATGATTTAGACATGACAACCACAGAAATTTACTGTCAAACAAAAACGAGTTTTTGTTTATCCATTTTTATTTTATTTTTTCCTTGCTGTTAATATTTAGTTCTCATTCCAGTGTTCATTATTGTTTAGATTTTCTTTATTAGGTTATTATTTTTATTTTTTATGTCTTATACCTTGTCAGTTAGTCCTGATAGGTCTCTATTTGTGTTTCCCACATGTTTTGTAGTTTTTCCCAATATCTCTGTTCAACTCCATTCATGTTTACCTTTGTCTTTTACCCTCAGCCATAGCCACCATCCAATTAAGCTCCTTCGGTCCATCTGTTGCCTGCTCATCACATGCATGCTTCCCACCTGTTTTCCCTGCTGTTTAAAGCTCTCACTTTTAATTTGCTCCTCACTGGATTATACTGTTTCTGCTTATGCCTAGCCTACCCATGCTTTCTTGTTGCCATGCTGTTTTTGTGTAGCTCTCCTCTCAAAAAGTATGCTTTGCTTTTTATTTAACCACACTTCTTCTGCCTGCCTGTCTGCATTTTGGGACAAGTCCAAGAAACACATATTGACAGTGGTGGCATTAGCCATCTTTGATAGTGTAGTATATTGGAGCAGCATCTTATTCACAGCTGAAAGTAAGTGGTTAGAACATGAGTGTTATCATTGTATTGTCATGTGCTTTGGTGTCCTTATTTGGATTTTTTATGGCACTTCATAAACCAGTTGATCAAATCATATCGATCGATATATATTGTTATTGAATTATCGTCCAGTGCTAGTCTTCTTTGTTAGTTTTCTTTGTCAACATTGCCTGTTTGTCTGCCTGCAACTTTCAGAGACTTTTCTTTGCAAGCGCTCCCGAGAAGAGACTTTTTCTAGGAAAATCCGGAAAACTAATGTTTCCAATTGGTCATTTGATGGGGATTTGAAAAAGGCAGCAGAAAAAGTTTCAAACCCTTTACTCCCTTTACCCATTTAGACCAAAAGGTGTGTTTAAAAAAGTGGAATTATTTTACATACAAGGTTCCACAAAAGCCTGGTAAAGTCTGGATAACCGTCGATATTAATCAGCTCCATAGTAAAATTGCTGAATTATGTTCATTATGACACTTTGCATTCTTTTTCAGTTAATGTAGGTTTCGTATTCTTATTTTGTTCATCCTTACATTTGTTTGTGGCTGGTTTATTAATTATATTGCTAACGAAGAAATACATTAAAAGATATGTACACTTTTTAGTAGCTCTTGGTGATTTTCTTATAGTCTTCAAAGAATGTACTTTATCTCTGATTTGAACAGAATTGATAGTGCTCAAAAATAATTAAAACTCCTTTTTTGTTTTTGGCTTCGTTTTTTTTAATATTGGGTAACCATTCCCTGGGAAGGTAAATAACTCATGATAGATTGCCTGATCGTTTCATTTTTTTAATTGTAAAATATTTTCCAAGTGCTACTTTCGCTTCTACGGTACAATATACCATTAACTGGAACAGACGGTCATTTTTTCCCACTAACCATTGTTGGGAAAAATTTTGTGGAGGCTAATATTTGGTAAAATATTGGAAAGGTGGGCTATAATGGCAAATAACAGATAGCTGCAAAGTTGACTGTTGTATTTGAAATAAGCTGTATGGGATGGTGTTTAAAAAATTCAGACAAATATTACTAAACTGTTCCCTTTTGGTAACACATACACTGCAAAAACACACCTTAAAATAAGTAAAATTTTCTTAAAATGAGTGTATTTGTCCTTGATTTGAGCAGGTAAATAATATTATCTGCCAATGGAATGAGTATTTTGACCCCTAAAATAAGATAACTAGACATCCTGCACTTGAAATAAGATGATGGAGATGAATTGTTCCTATTTTAAGTGGAAAAATCTTATTCCATTGGCAGATCATCCTATTTACCTGCTCAAATCAAGGACAAATACACTAATTTTAAGAAAATATTACTTATTTTTAGTTCAGTTTTTGCAGTGTAAAGTTCCCACTTGTGTGACAGTCACTATGAATGAATGCCTCTTCTCTATAACTCTGCCAAGTATTGTTAACAAGTCCTAATGCCTGCTGACCAATGTAGTCTGACAGGGTAAATGACCAGACACTAATTTTAAAATATTCTCGTAAAGTGCATATATTTTCAGATTTCTTGGATGAAAAAGCATTTCCAACATCATTACTAAAATATAGGCGAACAATTCATGGGGATTGCATGTGTTTTAGAATAACCTTAAATCAATAAATATGTTTTAAGTATCTTATCTTGATCTAACCAATTTGTCAGAGCAACCTCTCTCTCTGGTGAACCAGAGAAATGACACAAATAGTATATACTCATCCTGTGTACACAGGATGTTCTTCATAAATTAAAAACATAGATTTACATTTTGATTGACATAAAAATGGGGAATGTTGTATTCATACCACATCTGACACTGACAAGTCTCTTCCTAATGTTTCAAATGTTATTTTAGTGTGTCTTTTCATTTTTAGTACCGCATAGTGCTCAGGTTGTTGCTTAATGCCTAACGATTAACATGTTCAGCTCAGGTTTACATGTTACATTTTTATAGAAATTTTTATTTTATTTTATTCTCAATAAGGGCCAGATATCTTTTCTCTGTTTAGTCCAAAAAATAATGTAGCAATCCTGCTGCTGCCTTTCAACCATTAAAACCTGTCAGTAGTCTCTAGTTCTTTGTATTGTTGCTTTTAGAGGCATTTGGAAAGTCTCCGATTCGCTTTGACCCTGACTGAAGTGCTTAGACATTTACTTTCATCTCTTCCAAAGGCGCGTCTCAAAGATGGGGAAAAGGTGAAGGTGACTCCTGGGGTGAGGGGAAATTTACAAGGCTGAAGCAAAAAAGGTTTTACTTTTTTTTCAGAATGGACTAAAATTCTGGGACAGTAAGTGGATTTCTCCATTAACTTATGCTGTTTTGATTGTTCTCCATACCTCTTTATTCTAGCAAGCAAAGCAGCTGTTAAATCTGCTTGAGACTCTCAGGTGTACGGCTACATCTTCCTTGATAAATGGAATAATAAACCTGAGACAACCTTCTTAACAAAACTCTGCCCAGCTCTGACTTCTAACCTTCAACTGGAAAGCCGGTAATTGAAATTAATTAACTTGTCCAACGTGGGACGAAAACAATCACGGAGGCGTCCCTCCGCCTGTCAACAAGGTTTGCGTCTCATGAGAAGCAAGGGAAGCGTGTTGTAGTCCTTCGCAGCTGGCCGCAGCGGGAGAGTAGCAGACATGATGGATGTCTATATTTCTAATAGAGCATGCTCTCTAATAAGCTGCTCTTCCATATTGCAGGCTCATTTAAAAACACAGGATGTAGATTACAGAGAATAATAAGAAATTATAATATCCTAGTAATGACTTTGATTAGTAGCATTTGATATTCCTTTTTGTAATTGTTGTCATGCTTGGTGATTATTGATTATTCTAGGGGAGTAGTTTATGAAAATCAGGGTTCAAAAAGCTACTGTAGTTTGCAGTGCTTTGCAAAAGAATTTTCACAATTTGCCACGTTTCAACTACAAACGTTAATATATTTTAGACTCATTTTATGCAACAGACCATCACAAGCTGGTGCATGACAGCGACGGTGCCGGCCAAAGGACCAGGACCACCAGTCCGTTTATATGAATAGAGTTTACACAGAGATGATCATCCTCATGTCAGGCAAATGTGTTCAAACAATCACGTAGGCTGTCATACCATGGGATAACACTAATGTGTCATTTCCCGCTGTTCCGGCCCAGGCACAGGGGCTATAGTTTGTTGCGGAGAACCAGCTTGGCTCGACACCTGCCGACTGCCGACATCTGCGTCCATGTGTGCCTCTTACTGAAACATCCGTTCGGTCGGACCATCCACGCGACAGAAAATATAATTGAGGATTTCAGAGCTGTGTTCAAATTAAGTGGCCTCACCTCACTGCTAACCAAGGTACCCACTGCGACGGCCGGTAGTGGTTGACAGCAATGTAGTTCTCCCCGTTCAGCATTGTTGTTCTATTAGAAGCTGAAACACCATCCTGCAGCTAAGTCTTTAGTTTTGTTTGTTTATTCTAGCATAGCTCTGTACTTTTCTCCATCCGTCTTTTTATAAACTCTGATACTTTGGCCCAGTGGAGGTATCCCACAGCATGATGGTGCCACTGCCATGCCTCACAGTGGTGATAGGTGTGTTCAGGAGGATGTGCTGTGTAAGTGTTCTGCCACATATAAGGTTTTGAATGCCTTGTGTCAAACTAGACATATGATTTATAATTGTTTCCTTCCAACAATTAACTAATCCATAAAGGTCATAAAGGGGAGTGCATCACAAAAAGTCATGCTGTTGATAGGTTCTCCCACCTCTGCAGCTCCTCCAGAGGTCTGATGGTGGTTTGGCTGGTCTTTCAGTTTAAGTGTCATGACTTTGTAGGTTCAGAGAAAAGATGAGGGATTTATTTGGGCTCAACAGCTTGTTTAAAGCTTGAGATAGTGTTTTATAACCTTATTCTCTAACTAGGTGATGAATGAAGGCAGTTGCTTACACTAGATCACTGGGATTTATGGGTATGGCAGTAAAGGGAAATGATAACAAATGTGCACAACACTTTCAAGATTTCATTTTATATTTTGTTTTGGTAAAAAAAAATGTAAAACCTTATTTCATTTCCCTTCCACGTTACAATTTTGTGTTTCTTTGTGTTGCTCTGTGGCACAAAATCCAATTCTGACAAAACGCAAACAGGTTCAAGAGTTGTGGATACTTTGCAAGGCACTGTACATCGTCACGGCTCTTACCTGTGAATGTTTTAATCCTCTTTGTTCCTGATTGGATGGAAAACTTTAATAATGCCCGTTGGATTTCTGTCTTGCAGGTATGCATCAGAGTTTACAACGTTTTGGAGATAAAATCCGTAGAGAGAAGGACCCAACTTGGTTTTATCTGCAACGCCTCCTTACGGACCTTGCCGTTCCCGCAAATTAAAACGGTCACTGCTCCAGTTGTTCTCGGGTTTGATCTGGGTCCGAGACACAGAAGCACACGGCATATCAGGCAGGGTCGAGGCCACGCACGCTGCCTCGAAGATGTAGTGGTTTTTGTGTGAAATATCACCATGCTCCTTGCGCCCTCCGTTTGTGAGCACAGAGACTTGCGGATGTGTGCACTGGAGAGGACAGGGGGCACCGCGTGGTGAGAGGTCGGTGCAGTCATCCGCAAACCCAGGATGGCGCTGACACAAACAAATAGCTTTTGCTGAGATGGAAATTGGAGGATTTATTTTAGTTCTATGTGAACAGCGATGGTGAACAATTACTCCAGTTCCCCGTGGACTAAAGGGAACACAAGAGAGTTGTTTTAGCTGCTTAATCTGGGATGTTTTTATAACAAGCTTTGTTGTGAATGCAGGAAGTGGCTGGAGCTGCATGGGAATTTACTTCAGGCTAGGTTAAGTTTTAAACTGACAGGAACCAGACTCATGAAAGTGAGCATAAAGACTGATTTTTTTATAGAAGGGGTTCATTTACACAGAAACAAAAACTTGTACAATTCAAACTTAAAAAACAAACAAACATCTCTACAGTTTAAGCGAATGGTATCCTCATTGAGCCACCAGTCGACCCTCTGGAGGTTATATTTTACAGGAGATAGTTTTCCTCACTTCTCATTTGCTGGTTTATGTGCAGCTTGAATACAGCCATAAGTGGCTTTATTTTTCGATCCATTTAGCCACGGGTGGCTTTAACCCACTCCATTTCCACTTAAATTACTTCTCAGTGCTCAAAATTACTGACAGGGAATTTGAAATATCCTCTCACGTGCAGGAGGAAAATCAGCAGACAGTACTTTTTTTGTCCTTTTTTTTTTTTTACCGTGAATAGTAGACGTCATGCCCTGCAGTCCCACATATAATTGTGCTCTACGGCCTGAACCCGTTCCATTTTTTTTGACATTAATTAATCTAAAGCAATCTCCAAACCGCCCATGGGGCCAAGACCTCACGCCTCCAAACCTTCAATTCCTGTGATTGAATTTCACGGGGTTCATCTCTCCAACCCTTAACTTTGCCACTTTGCTAATGGTGATCTTGGAAAAAGAGAAAGGAGGAGAAGAAGACACAAAAATAAGAGGAAATCTTTCACCATCAGCTATATTCTTTTTGCTATCCATCATGGACCATAGAGGGGAGGACAAAGACAAATACGTCCAGCCAAAATCTCAGCAGAAAGCGAGAAAGATGACCCCCCTGGACTCTGCTGCTGCATTTTATTATCTCCCTCTGTCCATTCGCTACCTACCTTTGGATGGATTTTGCCCTAAAACTTCTATATAACACATCCAGAGACCATTATGGCAGACGGATGAGGGCTGGACACACCAAGGCTAGGATAAAGATGAAGCAAACTTCCTTAATGATGTTGTGAGAGCAATGGCGACGGAGTTCATCTGTTTAAGTGTTCTTCCTCTCTGCTATAGACAAGTTTCACTTGTTTAAACATGAGGAGCAAAACACAAATAAAACCCAATTTTCTCTGCATATGTAAGTAGTACTAGTACGGTGTCTTCCCTGCAGGCCTGGAAGATACCCTAATTACAGACTTTAGGTTTTTCAACAAAACGCTGTAAGATAGAGGAAAAGGGTGAAAACACGTGACTCTGTGTTGCAGGTTTTGCTTATTTTATCAGCATGCATTTACTGCATTCTAAGACAGGAAATCACTCTCTTTCCACAAGCACTGCACTGTCATGTTTTATTGAGTCACCTGAATGTTACTAATGCAACCTCCCCCTACCCATATTTGTTTTATGAGGGGATAAACAAATTTAATCTATCACTTAATGTTTTGAGCAATTCTGTCTTGATTTTTCTTTTGCAGTAAATACAGAGGTGTCTGACAAGCAGCAACATTATGGGCCATTTTTTATTTAAATAAGAATTTAAAGTAATAAAGCTAAAGGCGAAAAATTCAACTGAAGAAACTCTTGCTTACTTCCATCCAATCGGATGGAAGTAAGCAATCATCCAGTAAGCCCAATCATCATCCAGTATTCACCTTAAAAGCAACTCCAAATCATCTCTCGGCCTGCTTTTCAGCAAGCGCAAGAACCGTCACCATGTCGGATTTTGATTCAGACCATTTCAACCCACCTCCATCCCCTTCTCCACCATCGTAGCAAGCTTCATCTGACTTCCTCAATGCAACTTCAACCTCGCCTTACCAGAGTGTAGTTCCTCCTGGACTCTCATGGAGTTCCCTGTTACTCTTAAAACGGTCCGGCAGAAGACCGCCATGTTGAGCCTGGTTCTGCCAGAGGTTTCTTCCCAAAGGGGAGTTTTTTCTCTCCACAGTCGCTTCATGCTTGCTCATCATGGACAGTTTATGAAAACTTTGTTTATCCAAGTTGACATTTAACTCAAGCAAGTACCTTGCAAACCAGCCTCTACGGATTAACCAACTTCATCTATCTAAACTCCACCACCAGTTTCAGGCATTTGGGGAAATGTATGTATTCTCATACATCTGCTTACCTACATTAATGTTTAAATCAGCGTTTATGCTTCCTGCTGAGGTCTGAGCGCCAAAGTTTAAATTATTGTATCAATAAATTCTTCTAATTGCCTTTCCTCTCTTTGTGAGTTTTTCAGATTGAAATAATAATTATTCTGGAGTCTGTGCTGTTGGAGTCCAAACAGGGACGGCTCAGAGACACATTAGCGAGGTCTTACACACAGCTAGCTGTTCTGTTGTTGAAATAACTGGATTCACAACAGCTGAGGGTTAGAAACATCTATACATGTTCCATGTCTTGCACACCAATGCTTTCAGCTCCATGTCTACCTCTGCTGCAGGGTTGCTGGTGTGTCATTGACTTTCCTGTAAGTGAGTTTATCTTGTTGTGGTTCTTTTGCATTTTTGTTTTATTGTAATGCTTTAGAGCTAATCTAGTGTCAGCAGTATTTTGGTAAATAATATGCTCTAATTCTATTTTCTAGTCATATTCAATTCAAAATACTTAATTAATCCCAAAGGGAAAGTAAATGCTCTTGTCACTTATGTTATGTGCTTTCTTCACGGAGTTGTTTTAGATGGTGATGGCTGCAGACAGGAAGTGTCTCCTATAACGGTCTGTCTTACAGCAGATCTGACTGAAGACACTCTGTTGTCATACAAGAGTCTGATAAAGAGGATGCTCAAAGTTGTCCATAATGTTCTTCATTTTATGAAAAATCCTTCTTTGCAAAGTCATCCCCAGAGGTTCTAGATGGGTCCCCAGAGCAGAGCCGGCCTGTTGAGCTTCTTTAAGCCAGTTGCCCTGATGCTGCTACCCCAAGAGATGATCTCCACAACAGACCTCTGGAAGATCTACTGCATCTTGCTGCAACCCCCCCACCCCCCGCCCAAAAAAACCCCCAAAAAAAACCATATATATATTAATTAATTTAGGGACTGCTTCTGCTTCTGATTCCTGGTTGAAACAGGCTTTGTTTATGGCCAGTCCTTTGTTTAATCTAAGGGAGTTTTGTAAACCAAATTCTGAAGTGAGACTGTCCATTGCAGGGAAAGCAGCCTCTCTATTAGTCAAGGTCTCAGACATTTTCAAAAGCTTTGGTCAGAAGAATGGAAAAAAAAAATTATGTGAGAATTCAGATTCTTAAATGTCCTTGGTTACCACTTTTCTAATAGTTATTTTGTTATGTGCTTGCATTAGCAGTTGATGGTTGTTCGTTTAAGTATTTGGGGTTACATTGGTTGTATGACAGCTGTTCCATAAAGATTCATTGGTGAAGCAGTTTACTTTTACATTAAACACAAATAAACAGCAAATTATTATTTGAAAAAAAAGGTGATGTAATGCTTCAGAAGAACCTGAGAGCTCCCCTCTGGCATACGGATTCCACTTCTTTGCATAAGGGTTTTGAGTGTACGGAAACAATCCTAAACAATATCATTCATAGAAGAAGTCAAAGTTTCTGCCACATTTACTGAAACCCCAAGTAAAGACGAAAAGCCTTAAAACAAGTGTATCTTTTGTAGACGGAAAGATACACTCCACATTGGTTTGGGGTCACACACACAAAGAAAAAATCACCTGAAAAAGCATTGTATGTCAACTGTTAAGTACAGAAGAGGGCCTGCGATGCTTCGGGCCTGTTTCTCCCGTGTTTCCCAAAGGGCATGGGAACCTTGTAAGAGCGCATGAAAAACACAGACTCATTGAAATATCCAGAGATTTAAAAAAATATATATATATATGGTTTTCTCTATGGATAAGCTGAATTGGGAAATGCAACAGAATAATGACTTAAAACATATGACCAAATAAAGAAAAGAGTTCACCAGAATGAGAATTAAGCTGCAGTATCACTTATTGGCCAACTCAGGAACTTATTTAAAACAGTTATTTCTTGTCATGCTTTTTACACATTTTACCAGGGGTGCCAATAATGTAATTGATGTTGTAAATACAGATCTTTTTTTTTTTTTTTTTTACTTTTGTTAATGTGCTTCTGCATGTTTTAAAATAACAGATTTTGGGCAGATGTCTTTCCCCCTCGTTCGAACCCTCTGGCTAGAAGCAAAATCCAATGGAAAATGTATGTATCTTGACTTGCTTTGGAACCTTTGAGTCTGCCTGAAAATATGGATAAAAATGATGAACATCTGCAGACCTCTGCACAGATTCTTGCCTTCGTGACCTGGTTCACGATAAGATGCAGAAAATGAACGGAGGCCGTAAAAGCAGGCATTACAAGCGACCGCATTTAAGCATTGTCTGATTTATTCAGCAAATATATCTAAAACTTTGTTGCTGGAGGTGACAGCGATGAGTTCACTCTCACCTGACACATGACACTCGATCTGACATCCTTAAAAGCCACTCTTGTCATTGTTCAATCTTTCACTCGCTGAGTCGTGGCGGGCGAGCAGACTTTGCAGTGCCTTGGCACTACAAGGCCCTGGATGCTGCTGTTTCTGCGAGGCATGGCGAGGCTGAATGAGCCTGAAAAATCGCACGGCTTTGGCCCTGCTGCAACGTGGGAACGGCTCATTGAGTCTGCAGGTATGGAGCTGAGGGTAAGAAATGACTGCGGTCTTTCACAGCTGGCCAGCTCTTCTCCCTCACCCCTTTCCGTAGTCACGCACCCCTGCCCCGTCTTTAAACACCATCTCCTGCTCACGTCACCTACACCCTCGGCTCCCTTGCAACCTGAGTCAGTCGAACGTAACATGTCACTCATTTACAGCCATCATATTTCAGCCTGAACATGTGAAAATATTCTGTCTGTGTGTCAGCGAGAGGGCATATTTTTCCATGTCCCCCCTGGCCGGTTGATTGGCCGGATGTGTTTGCAAGGTGTGAGCTGACCTAGGACCTGATATGGCAGAAAACAGCGTGACAGATGGCCTGTTTGACAGTGGGAATATGGGGTCTTGGCTACAGTATGCTAAGGTTTTGGCACCAAGCGACTGAGCTTGGCCGGCTGCTGGTGTCTCCTCCTTCAATTGCTGTTTACAGTCATTAATAACACGCACACAATTAATTTCGAGTGCATCTAGTAAAAGAAAACAAGTAAATAGAAATGTGAGGCAATATGTTGGAATGACTAGTTGAACTTGTCTTTAAGCATACATTGCAATTTCTACATAGTAGACCAACAGTAGGAACTGGATAATTGTAAAGGTGAAGGAAAATGACAGATGGAATCAAATGTTCTTCCAAATACAATTCTGTTAAGTGTGGCATGTATTTATGTTTAGTTAATATTCTTCAAAACCAATTTTCTTTCTGCAGTTACAGCTGCAAGTCAATTGTGATATGACTCCACCTACTCTGTACATCCAGAAGCCCAACCTTCTGTCTATTTTTCTTTACTAAATAGCTTAAGCTTAGTCAGATTGAAGAGAGAGGCTCTGAGAACATCAGTTTCAAGTCTTGCAAAAAGAAAATCTCAACTAGATGAAGGTCTAGGCCAGGGGTCCTCAATTCCAGTCCTCAAGGTCCGGTGTCCTGCAACTTTTGGATGTGTCGCTGGTCCAACATTCCTGAATCAAAAGGCTGAATTACCTCCTCAGCATGCAGCCAAGTTCTCCTGAGTGCTGATAATGAGCTGATTATTTGAATGAGGTGTGTTGAAGCAGAGACACATATAAAAGTTGCAGGACACCTGTCGTCAAGGGCCGGAATGGAGGACTACAGGTCGAGGCCATTTCAATACATGAGTGTCTTAATTTAAACCATCATATTGTGACTCTGGCTATATGTTGAGGTCTGCTGTTGACCAAATATGTGAATAAAAACATGTTTATGAAAAGGCCAGGCCATCATACGCTCTATAACTAGTTTTATCCCCTTTCACTGAAGTAAATTCAGCGAGATGCTTCTTGTAGCCAACCTTCAGTCTCTTTTACATCATCCATCAGAGGAATGTTTGCTTCACTTCCCACTATCTATCAGCTTTGAGATGTCTGGGGGCTTTGTTGCATTTATAGTCTGTTTCATGCCACCCTACAGCACATCGATTGGATAACAACTGGAGTTTTTGGAACCCCTTTTTTTTTATAGTATAGATCCGAGCAAGTTGGCCGTTGTTTTACAGTTTTTATTGGTTGCTTTGACCTGTTTAAAGAAACTGGCAACCTCTCAGTTTTCAGCATCACCATCTCTGCAGAGCAAAAGACACCTCTTGCAAATGAGTTAACCCATTTTCATTGGTTTGACTCATTTTCCCCACCCTTTTGCAAAACAGTTAACGCAGATGTCATTCATGCAGTCCAAACTTCATTGCTTTAGCTGCGGTAGCAAAACAGAAACCATATGTTCCAAGCTCTTAGAAACTTCTTGCTCAGAATGAAATCACTGAAGCACCTGATTGACACCTCTTTACACAATTTTTCAATTTGCAATCAGTTTGCAGGCTTTACGTAAAAGGTGCCATGTTGTGTGTTGTTCTTTGCAAGCATGAATGGTCTAAGGCAGATGAGAGTCAGAGTAAGAGGTAGATGGGTCAGGGGAAGAAGATTATGAGGAAGAGGAGTCCGTGTATGAGGTGGCAGGGTAGCTGGAAGGGCTGAAGTTACAGATGAAATTTGGGCAACTATGATTGATCATGTGGTAAATCATGGCCTTTCACTTAGAGGTGCGGGACAAAGAGTCCAAACTTTTCTCAATAGAAACACGGTTGCATCCACGGTAAGAGTTTTTCGACGGGACAGCAGGTATTGCTGCTATACAGTATATACATCTCTATCTATTCCTATAGAGGAATTCTTCAGTGCATGAAGATGGAAGGTATATGATCACCGCACCTATGAGCAGATGCCCTTGCTCAATGCAATGACTGCTGCTGCACAGGGTGTAGATGCAGAGGCATGTCAAGGATGGATCAGGCATGGAAGATTTTTCCCTAGGTGCATCACAAGGGAAAATATTGAATGTGCCATAGATGAGGCCATGTGGCCTATTCGTCAGGACAGAATAGACTAGAAGGAAAAAATAGCCCTAGTATTTTCTGTTGAAATCTTTAATTTTTTGGAATATTTCATTTGTTTATCTGGAAAAAAAGAATGAAGAATCAATAAAATTTACATCACAACATATTTGCTTCTGGATCCATTTTTTGCAAAAAAGGCAAATTTGATTACAAATGACACTGACATGTAAGCTGCGTACAGTCTTTGGCTACAATGACCAGCAATGCTGCACTGATTCACATTGAGTGTGGTGTGTTGTATTTTGTTGCCTCTTGTGTAACGAATGATTGGAAGGGCTCAAACATTTGTGTGCAAGTTGTGTTGTTTGAAGGCAAAATGTGCTTTTGGATCATATGTTAAATGTTTTGGCAGAGTTGGAGCCTTTTGCAAACAAAATGTTTAATTTTGACCATTGGTGCCACTGTTTAGACCTCTGCGTTAACTGTTTTGAAAAATGTGGGTTTTGAGTTGACTGCTGTGTCAAAGCAACCAATAAAAACTGTAAATGTGCTCCAATTGTAGACTACCTTTCATAAAGGAAAATGGGAGATTTCAAATTCTCTTACCAGATTCTGAAGCTGACACAATCTTATTCATAAAAGCCTAAGACAGCTCCTTCGATTCAGGGCAACCTCCTCCAAAATGTAGAGTAATTATGTTCTAAACATATGCACCTACTGTAATACACCTATGTGCAGTTATAGACATTTAAAATGGGATTAAATGTGGGACTGTCCTAATATATTCACCAGCAGTTTTTTAAATTACTTTTTACAGAACATTTTATAAAATATCCTCTTGAGGTTTTACTTAAATTTTTCTGTATCATTAAAGGGTTCATATCATGCTTTTTAATGCTTATTTTTCACATTGATGTCATTCAGTTTTGGTCTATATAAAGTGGAACTGCAATACTTTGGTCTGAATTTGTTGTTAATTTACCCCCAAATTCTCCCTTTTTACCCCTGTTCTGAGGTGTGTCTGAGAGCAAAACGTTTTGGTGCTGTCTCTTTAAATCCAAGGGAGGCCCTTCATACTTCGCCCCCCTTGAGCTCACATCGTGTTCCACTCCACCCCATGCGTCCATTTTTGTAGTATGCAAGGTTGAGTAATCAACAACCAAACATTTTCTTTTATCCATTTATAGCTTCAGCATCCTTTAGCTTGGGCTACAAAATCGCTCCAAGAAATAAAAACATGCAAAATAAAAAGTGCTACTCTGCTACACAAGTCCATGACCTTGTGTAGCAGCTCCGCAGCAAATACTGTGACGTAATTGTTCAAACAATGTAATGGAGAACAGAGGAAACTCAACAATTTGAAAAATATAACCCAAAAAGAATATAAAGATATTTACACAGCTCCTGGACAGCCTATATTCAAATTTCCTGCACTCCAAGAGACTCCAAGTCCATTTCGCACTGGAAAACACACAGGCTTTCATAGGTTGTCCTAATTTTTACATGACTAGAAACTCACAATAAAATACATTACAGTTCTTGGCTGTAGTGTGACAAAATGTGAAAAGTTCAAGAGTTTGTCATTCATTTGAGTTGATAAACAGCAAATCTGCTCGGTGCACTCTTCATAGTAGAAACATAATGAAACACAGAAGAGACACATGATTTATGGTGATTAGGTGAACTGTAGGAGGCTTCTTACCCAGTAATAACCATGTACACAATACCAAAGACCTGAAAGCAGTTGTATCTTTGTTTCCATCCGTCTCAGGGCTCCAATCATGAACTAATGCACCGCCATCCATCTCTGTGTCTGATGGTGTGTCTGATGGTGCGTTTAAAGCCACTCCATTGTTTTTACTGATGAATTCTGCTTGCTGTGGGGAGCCAGGCGACTAAAGTCTCATTCTGAAGTTGAGCTGGAGCTCTTGCGAGTTTGGCCATGAGGGAGTAAAACATCTATTGCAAAAGAGAGCAAGCCATGCAGAGTAAAAGGGAGAGAAATTTACTGATGCAGGGAAAAAGAAAAAAAAAACGTTTTGGAGGTCACAACGATTACAATGAACGAAACCGTACACACAGTAGAGCTGATTTTCTAGACCGCAGTTAATTCTACTAGTGCTTAACGAAACCTTTTTTTTCGTTCTGCGAGATACTCTTTTTCTCTGAAATCACAACGGCCTTTTGGTTTGCCATATCTTCATCCTGTCTGCTTTAATATCCAGCAGATCTGCTCTCCCCCAGCATCTCCCTGCATCCACCATAGATAAGAAAAGGTTCCCCTACGCATTTCCCAGAGTTGCACAGAGGCCACTTGAAATGTAAATTTCAGCTTTACTTCCCCCCATGTGGGTAGCAACATTTTTATGAAAATGACCTGATTTGAATTTAGATGTGGGTACACAGGAGCAGAGGCATCCACAAAGGCACGTTCCTGTTTAACATAGAGTCGCATTAACAAGCTGCTGGTGACTCCACTGCGTGTCCATCAGAGAGACAGAAACAGCTGTCTGTCAAAGCCCCTGAAGCTGTGGGTCTTCCGAGCTTGATAACCAAGTGTTAATTTCAGAGCCTTTAATTATTAAAGGATGAATGGGAACTCGGGATCTCACTGTTGGAATGCACAAATAGCTGGACAACACTACTCTGCTGTTCTCGTTCTGTCTCAGAGGTTAATATTAGAAATGGCACCGCTATATCACTACTGATTTCAATGCATTTATTTGGAAACATAATTGCTGAAGAAACTTAAACATTACATCATGGTGTAATGGGAGGGGAAATACATTCAAACTTGGTTTGCAAATAAAAATCTCAAAGGTATGGTGTGCTATTAGACCAGTCTTTTGTAAAACAGCCTTTTACAATAGTAGAGTTGCAAGGATTGTGTGATACATCTCTACCAGCTTTGCAGATGAAAAGGATGAATTCTAACATATGACTATAAGTTTAAAATAATTAGACTGGAAGTGAACATAGATTGAACTTGGAGTGGCAGTGTGTTTAGAGAGGTTTTGCAGCCTCTAAAAGTTTTTTTTTTTTTCAGGATTGCCCTGTATTTAGCTCCACCCATCTCCTCATCAACTCTGACCAGCTCCCTTGCTCTTGCCACAGAAAAGGATCCCAACAGCATGACGCTAGCATCACTATATTCCATACTGGGGGTGGTAGGTTTAGGGTGCAAGTTGTTCAGTGCAAGTAAAATCTTGCTCTTGTCTAGTCGGAAACTGCAAACGGTACTTCTTATGACTGTGTCTATTTTTAATTATTGCCACTCTTCCATGAAGTCAATTTTGTGGGTCGCCACCATAAATTGTTCTGTTGACTTAAAAAAGTAATTGGGTTTTAAAGAGTAAATGGGTTTAAATGTTAATCCAGACCATATATTTCAGATTTGTATTTGCAGGATTCCCAGCTGGATTTTGGTGTGGACTTTGGTTGGGCCTTCCTAACACATCAATGTGAGTTAAGATTGTGGCCAGGCTGACTGAGAAGATCCTGACGCTCCTCCTGCAGCTTGCAATCAGATTAATCTGCTGCACCTGTGACTCCCCCCACCACCACCATCCCTGTGCAAAGATTAACATATGTATTTATATTTAAATACTTTTCATAAAAATTCACTAGGAACTGTGATACCAGACAGGCAATAAAAATCGAATACTAAACGGAGCAAAGCTGACGATGCCCCAGCAAACAGTACAATGTCTCCAACATTGAGTTGGGGGCGTGGCCATATACAGCTTATTTGCATAAAAGGGACAGAGTCCTAAAACGAATCATTTTGACAGGAGCTCAAAATAGGTGGAACAAAGAAGGTGAAATTTCATAATGTGAGAATGATTTTGTGCAGAACATGTAATGTTTTGTATAGCCCATAGATCTAAATTGTCCTCACTTATTTAAAAGGAAGCAAAATAGGTCCCCTTTAAGTTTTTTTCAGGGTTTTTGTTTTCTATCACAAGCTACACGTTTTGATCTCCTCTGCCCAGATCCAATCTGTTGCAGATGCATGAAAGACCAACTTCGCTAATCATCCTGAATCTTGAGTTGTGCAACTGAAAACAGTTTTTTTTTATCTGAATGTTTGGGAAAATGTGTAAACAGGGCCACAATATATACATCTTTACACTTCTCTACAACACTGACACACAACGTTCTCAACGTTACATACAGCTTTACCATGGCACTGACCTTTCACCAGATTCTGTGGTATTGCTCTCAGTATGTCACAATAAAAGTCCACTTTGACAAATCTGAGTCAATCCACTTGTTGCTCCATCATCGTATGGTCTTCACTTTATTTGCCTCCACCTGCAGAACAGCTGTGCGTCGCTGCCACGTCTCCCCCCCCCCCCCCCCCCCCCCCCCCCCAAGCTGGAGTGGACGCGCAAAGTGGGGGCGCAGTGCTCTGCTAACAAAAACCCTGCTCCTAAGCTGCGCAGCTTTGACTGAAAGCAGCATTGTGGACACGGCGCCCACCTCCGCTCCTCTGGCTGTGCTTTTCTTTGCACAAGCAGCCATTACAGCTGAGATACAAAAGTTATTTTTTGTCGCTTTTTCGTGGTGCTAGTGCTTTTTTTAATATATATATTTCTGTCTCACCACGGCACGGAGCGGAGCGGAGGCATTCGGTGCGTGGCGCAGCGCGACAGTGCGGTGTCCGATTACGAACCGTGCGCCGGGCAGGTTGGACCCGGCACGGAGCGCTTCCCCGTGGGGCAGAAATATCACACGGGGCTCCGGAGGGACGGGACAGAGTGCAGAGGGATCTCTGTATAGACAGAAGGAGTTTTTGTTTGAGTTTAATTATTATTTTTTCTCCAACGTGGCCGGCATTCTCAGAGACACACACAAGCTGTAAGGATATTTCATCTCCAGATCCTCTTCATTTTCAATCACCTCATCACTATTCCCACCGGGACAAGAACACGCAGCTCCACTCAGTGCTAGATGAACGGGAGTTGGACACTTTACTTGGTAAGAGACAGAAGCGGTGTTATTATATTGGGTTAATGTACTTATTATGCTTTATTTGAAATTCAAACATTTTCTCACGGATACAGCGCTTTCCTGTCAATCAATTTTGAATGCATTGTTTACGTTATGTTTGTTTTTTGGGGATGTAGCGCCAAATGTACACAAACCCACGATCCATTCTTTTTTAAAGCATCAGTTTTAGAAGTTTTTTTTTTTTCCCCTCCATGCCCTTTAACTACTGACCACTTGGTGGTGCTGACAGAGTGCAGCCATCACTGTTACAAAGCTAAAGTCTGCTCAATACTCACACATTCACAGCTGTGTTTGGCTTTTCCCTCTCTCCTCTAACATCTTAATTCTTAAGCTGTTGGTTTCAATAGCATTGGGTAGGTTAAGTCAACCCAAATTCATTTTATTTGTATAACACCATATTATACCAAATGTTATCTCGAGGCACTTCACAATGGAAAAAAAATCCATCTATTTTATCCAAATGGAAACCAATCATATTGCTTCATTCAGATTTAAACCATAATTATAGCACAACTCTGACAAAGTTTCCAGCAGGTAAAAAGTTATCTGTCCAATGAAAGCAGGTGACTGCACCAATCACCGACTTTGCATCAATCCTTTTTCCCGAGCAAGCATCTTAATGCAGCTCTACCTTGTAGTGTTTTCTGTAATGCTTCATGGGTATGATGCCACCTGCAATGACCCATCAATGAAAAAGCTTTACAGCAAAGTGAAGACAACCAGTATTCAATAAAGGGCTTAAAAGATATGTTTGCATTGTAAAAATAAAAAGGTCTTTCTTATTGCAGCTGTTTCTTTTAACAGCATGTTTTGATCTGTTTTAGCATCTGAATATACATTTACTTGATCAAATATATATGCAATAATACAAAAAAATCCCCATTTGCCTCTTTCTGTGTTTAAAGCCACTGAGTTAGGAATAAAATGCAAAAAAAAAAGGTGACCATCTAAACAATTAAAAGTACAAACTAAATAAACTGAGAAAGACAATAACTGTTATCTTTAACTACAAATGTTGGTCTGTTTCTGCTATCTAAAACCTACATTTATTTTGTCAGTTTTTAAAAAAAACATTGTTTAAATATTCATTAGGTATGTTTTAGTGTTTTAAACTATTCTTGACTAAATAAACATGGGCTTAAAAGACCTGTTTTACTCTAAAAAAATCAACTAAAACCAAAAACTAAAAGCCAACTCCATTTCAAATGTAAGTTTAATACGTTTTTGCTGTCTAAAATCCCCATTAAATTTGTCAGTTGATGAAAGAAATGCATGTATTTTCTATTTTCAAGTGATGTATTTCTTCCAAACACATCAAAGTGATCCAATTATTATGTTGCAGCCAAGAGCTGCCCTTGAAAGTGTTAACCTGCGGTTGTGTTTAACTATTCCACAGGTACATTTGCAGAAATAGTTTATTCCAGCATTTTCTAGCCTGCAAATTCAAGTTTAAGAATGTGATGCACTGTTTTTTTTAAACCAAGAAGATGCAGCATTCAAAAACCCTTCAGGGAGAGCTGCAAGGGTACATTAAATTTTAGGAGATAATGCATATAAATTAAATGCTATGCATTCACTTGTGCACAGCTCGTGCTCAGCAGTGTAGAACTGAATGGATATAACAGTTTACTATATCACTTATCACCAACTGTTTTTTTTCATACCTGAGGCATGCACCATGTGAAATGCAAGGGATTATGCCTGTATAGGCTTCAGCAGGCTTCCTTTGTCTTCAGTTTTTTTGTTCTGTTCGTATTAGGTTTGATACTATGAACAGTTTAATCTGATCTTAAGGGCTCAGGTCCATCAGAGTGTTTATCTCTGATCCCTTCTGTCACACTGTGCTCAACGATAGAAATAAGTGACCCATGTCTGGGAGGACTCCAGTATCCTCCCACAACCCAAAAAACAGGACTGATGGGTATATTGCTGTCTCCAACTTGCCATGAGTGTGCATGCACGGTTGTTTGTCCTGCGTTACCCGCTGTTTCCTTGTGATGGACTGGAAACTTGTCTAAGGCATATCCCATCTCCTGCCCATTGACCTCTGGAGATGGGCAAAATACCCCCCACCCACCCACCCACTCTTCAAGGATAAGCGGGCTTACACAATGGATGAATGTCTGGAAGGTAACTTTATTTTCATTCAGTGTCTAGGCTTTTACTGGACTGTGAATGCAAAAAATGATTGGGAATAACAAAAGAAAGGACACGTTGTCATCTTTTTTGAAAGACTATAATTAATACATTTTCCATGCGAACATTCTGTTAATATCAATGCCGAACTTGCTTAAACATAAGGAAAAAAAAAAACTATAAATGGAAAATAATAACGAAAATTCTCACTGCTCAGATTTGATTATATGTTGGTTTTCTGTAAAAAGGGGGTTAAACGGATGGCTTTGGGAACTGTAAGGTGAATCTTGAAACACTTTACAGGCTGACAATTATATTTATATGTAGTGAAATAATTACATAAACAGCAGTATGATTAATCAGATTTTTTTTTTTAGACTGGCATACCTAACAACCGTAAAACCTACCGTCCTTTACGGCCTGGTAAGCAGTTGCGCATTCCTGGGTTTCGTGAAGAACGTTGCTTGACTAGCTGCACTGATATTTGCAAAGTGATGGCAGTTTGCCTTAGCACTGACACCAGCATAAACACAGCAATTAGCCCTAGCCGGCGAGAACTCTGTGATGAAAATGACCCCGGCGGCCTCGGCAGCCCACGCGGTCGCTATGGAAACCTACAAAATGACAAGCCAATTGTTGTTGACCTTTGTGATCCGGCGTCTCAACGGGGGGTCCGGCCCCACTGAGAGAGAGAGAGAGTAAAAGGCATAATCATGCACATGTAAACTAAACAGTCATTACCCTATGGCCCCAGAGCGCTCTTCTTTGAGAGCCCTTTGGTTACTTATTTATCTGGCACCAACAAGGTGGAGTTTTAGGATCGTCTGTGTCTGCCTCTACAAAGGATCTGACTTTATTGCTAAGGAAGAACTGGTTTTACTAAAATTCTCCCAGTGCATCATTTATTGCCCTTATGCAAGTAAACTCAGAGACTCAAACAATAGCTGAAGTGGCTCACTGTTGTTTCCTGCTGGTTTTTGTCCTCTCATTGCCCAGAGGTATTTATACATCACAACCACTTTGTCATCATCTCGTCCGACTCTGGCTTCTCCTGACGTGTTTGCTTTCAGGCCTTGTTGTGGATCCTGCATGTACTAAAGACCCACTCAGTGCCTTGCAAAAGTTATTCAGAAGTTGTTGTATTAAAACCGCACAGTCCAATGTATTTCATGGGTCCGTTTTGCATGATTGACTAACAGAAAGTAACAAATGATTGAGAGTAATCTAAAGAAAACAGTTGGCACGCATTTGTATTCAGCCTTTTGAATCAGTCCTTTTCAGACCCACATTTCTTGGCAATTTTCTTAGCAAAATAACCAAAGCCCAAAAAGATCAGATGGAGAGTATTCATCCTCATCCGCTTTCAATTCTTGCCACAGAGCCTCCATTGGATTTAGCTCTGGCCTTTGACTAGGCCATTGTAGCACATGAAGATGCTTTGATCTTAACCATGCCAATGTTGCTCGGCCTGTATGTTTAGGGTTGTTGTCTCGCTAAATTCCATCTTGAGTCTTTTCCAGATTCTAAATGGTTTTCTTCCAGGATTGCCCATATTTCCATCCATTTTCCTGTCACTATTGAAGAAAGGCATCCTGGAGCCACCTATGCGTCACTATGGGGACTGTATGTTCAGGGAACACACAGAGTTCTGCATCTAGCTACTTCTACTGAGGCCGGATTTGCAGCGCTGTCCTATTGACTCCTGAATTGATTGTTTTAGATTTTAGGGTGGGGGGGGGGGGGGGGGGGGGGTCAGAATAAAGGGGCCTGAAATTGAATTTCATTTGTGTTTGTAAAAACTACTTCTTTGTGTGGGTTTATCTCTTACACTCTCAATTTACTGCCCATTTTATATGATTGCAGCATGATAAAATGTAAAAAAGTTCAACAGATATTTGGTTTTTATCTTTAGCACGGGGAGGTTTATGGCCATTTGAGCCTCTGACACTGAGTTTGGATACCTTCCTGATCTCTTTCCACATAAAGGAGAAAGTTGCCACTGTGTCAGCAAACATTTTTTTCTCCTCCTTTTATTTCTTCTATTGTCTGTCATTTTGAGAGATGGTGTGGTGTTTCTATGGCAACTCTAAGGTTTCCCAGAGTGAGTCTGAGAGCCAGTCCATCACAAAGGAACGGAAAGTTTGTCATTCACAGCACTTCTGTTTCTTCGCCGCAAAAGCACCGTGATGATTTCCAAAGAGATTGCGAGGAAGAGATCATGTGGCAACAACGCAGCCTCTGTTGTTTATCCACACAAACCCTACATGATGCTACAGTTTTAAACAGGTGGTCACATGCATCTGTATGTATGAAAAGACAAAACCTTTTTCTTCTTCAGTGCTACCAAATTCTAAGGAAATATATGTAAAGGTCAGCCTTTGATAAAGTGAAAAAAAGTCTCATTTTCTTTTAATTCAGCAGAAAACAAGAACTAACATCCATCCATTGTGTTCTGCTTATCATAAACTTTAATTTGATTTAATGTCAGACATCAAATGGGAAAAAAAAGTTGAGTGTACCTGTATACTGTGTACGTGAATGTCTGGTTTTAGCTGCGCATCAGTACCGCTCCATCCCTGTCCGTCAGGGTCGGTTCTGGAAGGTTTGGTATGTTTAATGAGTACAGAAATCGTTAGCGACGTATTAAAAACCGCAGACGCTTTTCAGAATTGAGGCGGACATGAGCCAGAGCTGGGACCGATGTGATGAAAAGTGCTCCCGTGTCAGACAAACATGCACGCAGCACTTCTCTGACGGGACGTACCCTTGTTAAACAGGCCGGGGAGGGCGCTGTAATTTCACACTGCATGTTAACACCGCAAACGGCACAAGAGCAGGTGTAGGAAACCATCTGACTACAGAGACGGAGAGACGCAGGCAGGTGACGCCCGATCTTAGACCCACTGTTATTTCTGATGCTTCGGGTCGGAGAGCAAAATATCCGCGAGTTTTGAGTGAAACATCCAGTTTTCATGTCCGCACGTCAGAGGGAATTATCTCCGCTGAGCCAGACCGTCGCTTGCCAGCACTGCTACACTACATTAGCTCCGTCCTCTTTCTCCACTGCAACCCCAAACCGAGCTCAAATAGCAAAAGGAGTCTGTCTTTTAACCATGACATGAGCACAGAAGCAAAAAGGAGGGGACTCTATTTGGGTCATGATTAAATAATCCCTAAAGCCTCTTTTTGCACTGGGGGATCATGCGGCGAGGATGTTTAAAAAGGTTAAAACGGAGATGGAGAAAAACTTTTGTGACAACAGAAGTGATTATTGTAAACATTTTTTTTTAAGTTTTGACTTGCTTTTCTCCTGCACTTGTGTCCGTTCGAGTTTGGAAAGAGGGAGAGGTGAAGAGGTGAAGAGGAGCAAAAGGGGGGGGGGGATTGAGGCACCCCCCCTTTTAACGAGTCAGGGGGAGGGGAGAAGAGGTGAAAAGAAGATTTAAAATGAGAGAATCCGGGATGAAAAAGTGAAGCTCTCTCACCAGCCTTTGTTTACTGACTGATCGGGTGCTCTGGGGGTCATTCGGATGGCGAATGATTGAGTTCTCACCAAGTGCCCATGTAGACACACAGAGGGGGTGACTTATGCTTCTCTCTCTCTCTCTCTCTCTCTCTCTCTCTCTCTCTCTCTCTCTCTCTCTCTCTCTCTCTCTCTCTCTCTCTCTCTCTCTTCTTTTTCTGACCTCTCTGAGATGTCACCCTGTAATAATTATCCGAAAGATGAACAACTTTCAAGAGCGAAATGGAGGATCATTTGATATCAGAGCTCAGCTCTTATAATTCTCCTTTTGTAGAAGCTTCTTCTTTTCACGCTGCGGCTCGCACCTCAGAGGTGAGAGTAAAACTGGACTGCCTCCTGTGAGACTTTAACACTCGTTGCTATGTATAGGCACAACTAAATTAGCAGCCAGCTATTACTAAAGCGGGGCTCAGCTTGTGTTTGCTTTTGGTTTTATATATCAGCAGGAGGAAGTGTCTGGGCTGGGAACCTTAGAGGATTTTTAGTAGAGATGCTCTGATCTGGGATTTCTAGGTCCAGATTCCAATACTGAGTTTGAATGGCAATGTTTTCCAGTCCAGAGCACTTTTTTCTTAAACGTACAGTCTGATGTTTGTCCTGGTTTTGCAAACAAAACATTTCAGATACATTATGATTATTATTACACTTTCTTTCATGCCAATGTCAAAGGAAATTAGCAAATGGTTGTCCTAAAAGTTACTACATGTATGTTCTCCCTGGCTTTAACTTTGGTGTGTGAAGTACAGCAATGTGGGAATGGCAATGAGTAAAAAAAACATCCCTAATATGTCCATACCTACCAATTAACGTGTTCTGTTTTATTAAAGGTTCTATCCGTGCTTTTTCTTAAGCCTTTCAAAGTCAACCATAGGCATATGATGAAATATTGTCTTTGGCACTAGGGAGTTTTCACTTGTAGTGAAATATCCATCTATCCATCCATTTTCTAACACGTCTTTCCCTTGTGGGGTCGCGAGGGATGCTGATGCCTATGTCCAGCTGTCAATGGGCGAGAGGCAGGGTTGTTGTGAAATATTAGTGGCATTTTTCCAACCTTGCCTTCACTCCAACGTCGCCTCTCCCCATGTGGGGTCGCTCTAAAGCCGCTGCAGCATATTATAAAAAAACAGCAGTTGCTGGCGCTGTGCAGACTAGGTGCTAAAAGAGCTACTTTGTCTCAACTTTGAGCAGAAAGATGCCTCACTTAACCGTTCGGTGGGCGTGTTGTTTACTGGGCTGGGATGGCGCGGTGAAGGTAGGTACTTCCTTGAGGGGGCGGGGTAAAAACCGCTCTACGTACGACCGCTTTACATACGTCCAGCAATGAGACCAGTCGTTTCCCTGGACAGGGAGGGGCTGCTGCTCAGAGAGAAATTATTCAGACATGCATGAAAAAAGCAAAACACATCTTTGGGCATGAAGGAATAACATAGGAATAGCACCACAACATGGCTAAAAGCTGAAAAAAGTAGATTTTGCATGATTTTTTTGTTAGTGCGTTAATTCAGTTTAGTTTTTAATTAACAGTATGCTCTGCTGCAGTGTTGTATAAAGTACTGAAATCTCGGAGTCAAGTAAAAGTATAGGTACCTCTCCAAAATATGATTTTGGTAAAAGTCCAAGTCACTGACTGAAATGTTACTTGAGTTAAAGTCTTAAAGTATCTGAAATGTCTTGTACTTAAGTATGAAAATTACTGTAAAAATAGATGTACTCAAGTAATGAAATAAAAAGTATAAGTAAAAAGTAAAACAAAGCAAATGCAGTTTGAATGACATTTTTTAGATTTTGGTAAATTTTGAAAGTCAAATTCACTTGAAATAATATAAACAGCCAAGTGCAGGAGAAATTTAGACCAAGTTAAGACTGAAAATACAACCTTTTTGTATTTGTATTTGTATTTGTATTTGTATACACTTTAAAATTGTACAAGTGCAGGCAAAACGTAGACCAGGAGGTGTATACTAAGAACATGGTTAAGTGATAAACCAGGTCTAGTTAACCTACAGGAAGTGGTAAACCTGCTAATAGATACACATGCAGGTTATCATTTAGTTAAGAAAATTAGGACTCTCTGCTATTAGATGCTTTACCTATACCACAAGGTTAATTTAACCTGCTTTACCACTGAACCAGCTTCTTATCCTGTTGGTGGTGATGAATAAGCCGAGGCAAGTCCCGACTTTGTTGCAGTCAATCAGTAGGTGGGGTCAAAACACTTGCATGCGTGAGTCTCTCTCTCTCTCTTTTTGTAACGAGTAACTAAACCAAACAGTGAAAATGTATTGGAGTAAAAGTATGCAATTAAGTTCAGAAATATAGTGAAGTAAAAGTAAAACTTATCAAAAAATGTTATACTCGAGAAAAGTATAAAGTACTCCAAAATATATTTAAGTACAGTAGTGAAGTATTTTTACTTTGTTACTATACAACACTGCTCTGCTGTGCAACCCCAAACAGCAGCTTTTCAGGACAAATGGCATCTGAATATCGGGCTCCGGCAGTATTGTTTCATCTGAACAAAACCATGCAGTCTGAGTCAATGGATCATAGGCCTCCACCAAATATCCACTCCAAGAATTGCATCAGTTTAAGGTTTTGTACCAATAAGGGATCTGATTGATCCGATCTGTACTTTTTAGGTTTTTAATCCTCACTGGTTTTGGATTGCTGCATCTCATCTTAATTGAAGTGCGTCATTACAGGATAAATAAGTGTTTTGATGTGTTGTGTTTGCAACGCAAACAGCCAGAAAAGCTCTAATTTGATCAGTGGAAGGATATAAATACAGAAAGTCCTTTAATCTTCAGCAAATGAAAACATTTATCTATGCTTTGAAATATTACAGAGGGCTTATCAGAGCAATATCCTAGAAAAAAAAGGAAAGACTTTCAAGAGGATCCTTTACCCAGCAGATGAATGCGAAAGTAAAACCGCAGAGCATGCCAAATTCCCTTATCCAACCTCATGCGAAAGTTGGTGATAACATCAAAAAGATAAAGCAGTCCACTAAAGGCATTTTAGCCATGCAAAAAAGAGATACTAAGGGAGATGAGAGGGGAGATGCGAAGGCAAAAAAGATAAGAACTTCAGTTTCCAGGACAAAAAGGGGAAATATCTGATTCTTGAAAAGAAGAATAAAGGGCAGGAGGGAGAAAATCAAGGAGATAGAGATGAAATATAGGAAGTGATAAGTAGGCACCAGTGGGAGCAGGTTTCAGGCAAATAATTGTACAAGAGGCACCCACACCATAGGTTCCTGGATGTGCTGGTCAGTTGGATTCAGCTGTCAGTGTTAGGGGACCTTAAACAGGGAAAAGGACAGATAGGCAGCATTTGGTATTACAGGGCATGAGTATAAGCAGGGCATGAGTGAAATATCAATTTTCTAAGCCCTTTTTACTTGACTATGTTCTGTATGCTCACTCAACAACATATTCCCAGGTTTCTGCACACTGACGGTCAAATCTAAGAAAATGTACTCTCTTGGATTTACTCCCTTGACTCTCCTGACTGACCCTCAGGTGCTTTGCAGACTATTTTCCGCTTTGGAGTTCGCCCCTTAGGCAGCTGAAAGTAGTACAGATTTGAACTTTCTTGCTAATTCTTGGCCATGCTTCAACAGAGATATAGTTCATGTTTCTTTCTTTCTTTTCAAAAGAAACATGGCCGCTTTTTAAATTAACCTTGAACTTAATAAAATCACACACTGTATAGTGTGATCGTATGATCATTCTGGCTTTTGAGAGAGACTGTTCCCATCTTCCCACTAAACTTCTGCGCATATTAAGATTACAGACGAGTCTTAAAACTGATAAGACTTTGGCGCCACAGAACTTCTTTCCTACGCTGTTAATAATCTTGTGACCCATCAGGTTACTGACTAGAACTTGGGAAAGCTGAGGCTGGATGATTTGTAATGTTTTAAAGTATGTTTTAAAGAAGCTGCCTTGTTGTTAAAGTTTGCTCCAATATAATACTTAACAAATACATTTTAACAGATAAAGGCTGCCTTTTCCTCCTCAATTTTAAATATTTTTATTCTTCTTTTCCTCATGTTTGCTATGAATACTATCTGGTGCATTGCAAAACATTCATGCCCCATAAACCTTTTTTTTTTTTACATTTGGTCCCTTTCCAAACACAAAAGTCAATATATAGTACTTTACTGTGACTGTATATTAAGGGAACAATCTAAAGTGGTACACAACTGTGGAACTGTGGAAAAATGTGTGGTTTTTAATTATTTTTACAAATATGATTTTGAAAAGTTTGGTGTGTATTCAGCCTTCTATACGATGATGTCCTAAATAAAACCCATTATAATCAGTTTCCTTTAGAGGTCAACTAAGTACTACATGGAGTCCACGTTCATGTAATTTAATGTCAGCATGAATGCAAATGTCCTGTGTAGGTCTCAGAGGTTTTTAGACAATATTAGCGGGCAGCCAGCATAATGAAGACCAAGAAACAAAACAGACAAGTCAGGGTACATGTTAGGTTGAGGTTTAAAGCAGCCTTATGTCATAAAATGATTTCCTAGATTTTGGACATTTCAACGGAGCACTATAACTACATTTAAAACACCATGACTGATTGAAAACTTAGTCCCCACGAAGATAAGATTAGGTGTATCTGCAAAGGTGTTTTAGCATTTAGGCTGTGGGTTCAAACGGACCCAGCGTTTTTGGGAGACTGCAAACAAACATTGCTGAAACTTGGTCCCAAAATGGGAAAAGTTCAAGACGCCCGGTTCTTCTCTTAAACGATGACGTCTTCGTAACTCATATGCGCCTCACTCTCACAAATAACAACAAACACAGCGTTGTCCAGAGTTGTTTTCACGCCAAGGCAAATAATTGGCTTGGCGTGACGCCGCCAGATAGATTTGCTTTGCATATCCATCTGGAAACCTTTCGTTGAAGTAATTTTGGGAAGGGGCGAAAATACTGGTTAGCTGATTGGCCTATGTTGGTGATAGACGGGCCAAATAAACCAATCAGATCAACGAAGCATATAACGTACTCGTCAACATGCTACTCTTGCTGCTGCAGGTAAAGGCTTGTTAGCTCAGTGAAGAAATACTCTGTAATTCTGATAAAACTTGCTCGATAGCCACGCTAACGCTAGTTTCATCGGCTGAAGCCACCATGTTCCTTAGACTGAACTGTCGCGCTTCTCGTTGCGTCACACCTCAACCCGCCTCAAAGCCAACGCTGATTGGACGTTCGTTTGGTGAACGGCTCCAAATTTTCTTTAACGGAGAGTAGCCAGATTGATCTGCGAGTGAAACCTTGAAAGCTCGCGAGATCAGGATGGTCTCACGAGGCTAATGGCTGTTAGTAGTGTCCTCAGACTCTTCCATTCTAATGAGCCCGCTCTACATGGTCTCTCCCCTGCCAACCAACATTACAGTCGTGTTGAACATGCGCTACGTTTGTGTCTGACCCTCCACCATGTTGCTGTGTTTACTTCACATGAGTTGTTCTGGCCCAAGCGGAGGAGTTTAAGTATCTTGGGGTCTTTTTCATGAATGAGGGGGGAAAAAAATGAAGTGATAAATCGATAGGCGGACTGGTGCTGCGTCTGCGGTCAAGCGGACGCTGTTCCCGTCTGTCATGGTGAAGAGAGAGCTGAGTCAAAAGGCAAAGCCCTAGATTTACCAGTCAGTCTACGTTCCCACCCTCATCTATGGTCATGAGCTTTGGGCCATGACCTCCGAAAGAACAAGGTCATGGAAACAAGCGGTCAAAATGAGTTTTCTCCACAGGGTGTGTGGGCTCTTCCTTAGAGATATGGTGAGAAGCTCGGTCATCAGTGGCACTATCATGCTTTTCTTCAGCCCAGGACAGATAAGCTTGTCACAATCTGGAAGACGTGGGCTGGAGCTAAATGCTGGCCAATCCTGAACAAAAACCTGTTTGTGTCTTTGAAAAACTTGCGGTTGGGACAACAACCCTCGGCATACAGCCAGCGCTACGAGGAAGCGGTTCAGATCAAAGCGTTTTCATGTGTTAGATTGGCCAAAAGTTCAGACCTTCATCTAGTAGAGTGTCTGCGGCAAGATTTGAAGATCTGACACTCTCCAAGCATTTTGACGCACCTCGGGAAATGTTGCAAATAAGAATGAAATATGTCAAAGGATTTGTACCTGCCATGGCAGTGGGCTAACCCACTTTTTAGATATTTATCACTAAAGAATCTAAACAAAAAACATAAAATTCTTCCACTTTATAATTATATGGTATATTGTGTTTCTACCGTATAAAATGCCAAAATACCTTGAAGATACACAAAATGAATTTGCAAGACAGTGGAGCTTTGTCTATGTTGGCTTTAAAATTAGGAATATGAATATAGGCCACATTGTTTACATTTTTGTAAAGGCTTCTCCAGTGGAAAGGTTATGGAATATGTTAGTTTTTGATGGTGATGGAATGGGTCATATCCAATGACTATGAATAAGTTCTGCCTCATACTCTGCATGCTTACAGATACATATTTTCCATATTTATTCCTTGGTAAGGCTCTGCTTAAATCATGCAAATTTGGTGCACCAATTACTAGTTAGCAAAGGTGGCATACACGGGAATAACAGGGGAGTCTGAAGCACGGCTTTAATTACACAAAGAGATATTTTTCAGGACATTCACTTTAAGGGAAATTGGAGAAAAAACAAGAAAGCGCAGGGGCAGAGCACTCCTTTCCATTCACCCATTGATTTCCACAACCTTTGCTGCAATCACGGCGTGCTCTCCTGACACGAGACTCTCAAGAGTCATGCTCTTTGCCAGACTGTGTTCAGCACCAGAATGATTGTGTGGTCTGGTGACTCCAAGACACAATGCTGCCTCAGTTCTGAAGGTGAAACCACACAGTGGATGTGCTGTCTGATCTAAACTGCCGACAGTGAATAATAAAGTGTTCATTATTCCCTCTAAATACCCTTTCAGTCTTCCTTAAATAAACGGACAGGGAAAAATGACTACCAGTTACGGACTATGTGGCTTGCTACTAACATCAAGCTTCTTGCTCTCTACATTTATGCCTGACTTGACTTTTATGTGTGCATGACAGTAAGCGATCATTTGGACCCGAATACTGTTGTGCTCAAGTGGGAGTTTTGTTTCAAGGGATATTATGTTATGGGAAATTAAGTCTAGCCAGGTACTGGGTTGCAGCGATAAGGATATAAGCTGCTGCAGAAAACAATACAATAAACCTTTAGGCATTGCTAGAGGTCCCCTTGTTTCGAAACACAATACAGGGTTGGTTAATGTAGTGGTCTTGCTGTGCTGTTCGACAGAAAGTTTATGTTCTTTTTCTCGAACTCTGTAGAGTTGCTGAGATCACCCGGAGACATGAACTTCGATCAGATGTTATGCAGATTATTGATCTGTGAAAATACAGAAATAGCTGAAAAGTACAATGCAGATCACTCTAAACTCACAATTACTGTTAGAAATGTGACAAAAATGAAAACATTTCTAAAGTGGCTTTGTGAAAAAAAAAACATAAATCAGATTAAAATCCTGTGTATGATTCAAGCTGAATTTCCCCCCATTATTTCCTACGTTCTTTTTAATCCCCTGAAGTTGTTGCAGTTTTTGCATTCCAGTTCTGCACACGATTTCATTGCTGCACCTTAATTCCTATTTATTCCCCACAAATATTGATGCGTATCTGCTGCTGCCTTCTTTGCAGTTTTACCCTTTTCTTTTAATCTGTCCTTTCTTACCTTCCTCACTCTTATGTGCGTGGAGGAGCTCTTATTTCACTTACTGTATCCAAGGTGCTTTGGCTGCAAAATAAGCCCGAATTATCAGCCACCCACCATCGTGTTTTAGAGTTGCTGTGAGCTGTAGGGACGTTTGCTACGGCCGTACATAACCTTGCTGGCCACAACGTTTGGAAACTGCATTGTTCCTTAAGTATTCTGTTTTGTTCCCAGAGAGAAAAGGCATCTTTTAACGATAATCTGCTCAGCCAAACTCTGTTGGTCTTTTTTATGACTGTACTGCTGTAAAGGTGACCATTTAACAGGCTAAAAGTATGCAACTTTTCCATTTAGGCCAGACAGATGGACTATTTAGCTGCTTCTCCGAACTCCCGGATGATGTCGTAGGTAGCTGTTGTTGAGTTAACACACACCTGAATGCCTCAAACCGGAGAGCTGCCAAAGCGCTTGCTCTTATATCGGCGCATTCTTTGTTACCAGCTGTTTGTTCCTTTGTTAGACCTAAATAAAGGGGGATGATGCCATGGCTCTTTGTACAGGCAAGGCATAATCCCCCTTTTCCCCTGTTATTGTGCTGAAACATGGAAGAGATGGCCTGTGGTTTAAAGTCTCTGAGGTTACAATTAACATTTAGGAACATCTGGAGGGCAGCGGATGTGTCTCTTTTTCATGTTTAATGCCCCCTTTGGCTGAAATGCCATCATTTCTGGCAGGCTGAGGGATGGGTATGATTGGCTGTTCATCTGACCGGATCGACTTTCATCCAGCGTTTTGTTTTTTTTAGCATGTACATTTTGGAAACACGAGACTGAAATTCACAAAAGAACGAATGTGACGTATGATTTGAATAGTTTAAATGGAATAGTATCATTAACAGGGATCGCACTCAAACACTCATAGGCTTTTATTACTTTTAAAGCTATAGTTGTATGAAATAACACCATTTTGCACGTACTCAGATGCTTACAAAAACACTGAAAGCCTTTGAATGATTGCTGGACAAACATTTATCATGGGGGCCATAAATCACATTTATTAAAGTGACATTAAAGTTGTAGAAATCCATAATCCCCACCAGTTTTAAGTTTTTTTTATTTAATGTCTTTGCTTTTGGAGCACACTCTGGTGCTATTTTATTCAAACAAGATCTGTATTAAAATGTGAAGACCTTACTGGAAGGATGCTTCTTAGCCATGAAGTAAAAATCAATCATCGTAAACAACCTGCCAGCTTTTAAGTAATATCCTATTTCGGTCTTAAACTTCTTGTAACTGTTAGCTGTGCAGCAGAGCTAATAATAACATATTTCTGATTTTAAATACAATATTTATTATTTCTATTTGTATATATTTCTATTTATAATTATGACCAAGGTATTCAACTGAAGTGTGTAAGCAAAAAAACAAACAAAAAACAGCAAACAATTAACACTATTTTTATATGAATTATTTCCTAAATTTACTTTCATATAATTCTTACAGCTATTTTGGCAAGACAAGTATTTACTGAGCCATTTTGCTTTTTCTTATTCTTTTTTTGACTGTAGATATTTTATTTATACATATGTCAGAACCAAGGTTGATTGTTAATAAATAAACAAACTTTCTTTTTTAAAATTGTATGAAAAAATCACAGTTGTACTGGTCTTAAGGTCTGTATCGTGTTATGTTGTTTAGAGAAGCTTTACAGCCTGCAGCATTCCCCAGTGTTGGCAGAGATTCTTCTGATAAAGTGAAACAGAGACTGCTGGATAGTGATTGTAGTGGAATCAGCGAATGAATCCTCAAGCACACCAGAGGGAACTCAGACAGTAACAAAAATAACTCTGTATACATACAGGAAGTATATTTGTATTTCTGTTTGTTTCACATCCAGCTCAGATGCATGTGTCAGGGGGTCAGCGGGTCGGACTTCCACTGAATGGAAAGTCTCCACTTTCACATTCTCATAAGGGTTTTGCTCCAGCTCGTTGACCCCGACTTGACCCTATTCACCTCCATGCTGACCCCCGACTTTCTCTCCGCACTGTTATGGAGATTCAGGTATGCTAGGGAGAAGCGGATTTGCAGAAACTCATGAACGTCCTATTATTTTAACTTTAACTTGAAAACAGGGACCCAAAAGAAGAAAACTAGCTTATCATCCTCAGTGACAATCTGGGATCAATGAAAAGAAGTCATTTGTGTGGGGGATTTTGTTGCAGGAAACTTGCACAATATTTTTTGACTTAAAGCCTCTGCAGAACTTTCCAGACAGCCATGGTGAAGGAAACAACTCCTACGCATAACATCCTTCTCCCCTTGGCTTGCCCTATACACAGCATGGTATTGCTGTGCTCTTGTTGTCATTAAAAATAGACCTCTGCCCTTATGAAACCAGTGCCCTGTAGCATCCTGTTCTATTTTGTACTCCACACTGCTCCCTCAGGGCCTTCTAGGTGGAAAAGCACTCGCCTTATTGTTATGGTTAAGGGCCAGGGCAAGGGGGGATTCTTTCCTGCAGCTTTGGCGTCTTTTTGTTAACTTTTAGAAAAAACATCAAAAAAGAGATGTAACACACCGCATGAAGCCTAAACCGATGCACGGGACCATCAAGGAGCTGACTCTCAGGAGGTAATTGTGCAACTACTCTTTGTTTTGGTTCTTTAATGTCTGCTGGTTATAAAAAAATCAACAGAAGACTTCCAGTTTCTCTTTATTTCTTCTTTTCAACTCATGGATATTTTTCCGCTTCTTTTAAGTGATACCGTAACTGTAGATATAGGTTTCCAATAAAAAAAAAATGTTTTGATGTTAATTAAAAATCTAATGTTTGATCAGTCGGCAATATGGCTCTTTTATGCATGCCTATTCAGTGTGGAGTTATGCACAGAAAGAAATTACAACAAAATACTTACCCCGCCACACCATAGCAGAGTAATGGGTAAAGTTTTAATACTGATTTGGAATTCCCATTTAGCATAAGATTCAGTAACTACTTCACTTTTTTAAGGTATTAAAACTGCATTTTATCATCTTTTATCCAAAGTCCAAAATTCCTAAATTAATCAAACTTGGAACTTCATTCTTTTACATTTATTCTAGGATCTTTAGAATAGCTTGGATTTGTGCATCAATTTATAAAAAACAAAAAAAAGCAGTAGAAGGAGTCGCTCCCCCAGGGTGGGATTCATGCAAAAACTGCCACTGCTTTTTATTTCCATAAAAAATTGGCTTATTCTTTTCATTTGCGAAGATCAGAGGGTAGACACTGAATGTAGTAAATTACCCAGAGGTGGTAACAACCCAGGTAATGGCCTCAATCAGTCACGGTTTTTACAGTAGCAGTTTCAGTTCTTTTGCCTCTCACTGTTGCAGGGGCACTTCTCTGAGCATAAAGAGAGTCTTGCAGGAACATATCATTGTCATCAGCATAACGCTACAATCATGCCAACTCCTTATGTCTGCCTTCTTCAGCCCCATGAGCTAAAACAAACAACTCTTTGTTTCTTTTGAGCCTTGCTATAATTTTAACCAGTGTTTTCTTTTTGTCTCCCTTACTACATACCCACAGTGTAATTTCGTACCTTCTCAAATCTCCAGGGTCTGGCAGGTTTCGCTCAACCTGTTGAAGTCATTGGCATAAAACAGTCAATATGTATGTTATCTCTGGTTCTCAGCTTTTATTGCTACAGTGGGAATCGATGACGTTCAGAATCCCCAATGAACTTTTCAGAAGCTGCAAAAAGTAATTAAGTGTTGGCAAAATAAGTAAAAATAGCTTTCTTAAAAAACATGTTTCTAATAGATCCATATTTAGCCAAAGAACATAATTACCAGAAAGAAAGGTCAAGGGTCTTAATTCAGGGTACATTTGTGTGTCAACTGCAAGTATTGTTCTTAAACAACAATGTCACACAGTACCTATAGAAATTTTATTTCTGCTTCAGTAGCTGGACTATAATTTAGCTGCACGCCTGATTAGGTGTAAGGTTGTCACTCAGATGCTCGCACACCTTTCCATGCGCTCTTGTCATGCAAAAGAATGTGAATTGACGGAATGATTGATGCAGATTATCCAGGTGTATTATTCGCTTGAAAGGACACATGTTTAGCCCAAGGTTTATATCTATACTGCGTGACAAACGCTGTCACAGGAAGGCTTTCGTGGAGAATGTGCAGCACCGCGAAGCGAGAAAATCCGAAACTGAACAAAGCACATATAGGATTCCTGAGGTTTCTTATGCTAAGATGTTGGAGTAAAAAGCACACCTGGAGGCCACATGTGGATTATCCCGCCCACCCCACTGGCGTCCGGGGTAGGAAAACGCCAAAGTCATCATTACAGCTTAAGGTGAAGGGGATCATTAAGTCATTATTTATGTGCTCACTGCTGTTTTATCACCTCCAGACGCAGTCTCGCGACGCAGACACCCGCACTTTTAGCCCCAGAAGAATAGCATAATTGTTCGAGGTAGCCCAAGGGGTTGTGTCTAACAGAAAAAGTGCAGACATTAACAGTCTTGGGCAGCTGCAGCGAACACTCGCCCACCTTATATTTTTCCCTCCGACCCTCTCCTTTCCCCCCGTCGGGCTTGTTTGCACCTTATTTGGGTTTATTTACACGTTGCTCCCGAGAATCCCCCTCACATTTGCTCTTGTTTGAGGTATGCAGTAGCAGAGTGGGAAGTTTTTACAGGCAATTTCCCCTTTAGAATACTGATGGTTTGCTGGATGTGCTCAGTTAAAAGTGTGCCACAAACTGAGCACTTTGTGCCCCCGCTAAATCAATTTTGCCGTCTTCCTTTGCAGGTTTCTTTTCTATAACCTGTAAAAGCACGCTGAGCGTTGTGGGGATGTGGAGCAAGTTGGTTTATTTCACGCCGAGCATGCTTTTTGTGACAGGGTGAACCTGAATCAATTTTCACCTGTTCGGGCGTAATTTTACCCAGTTGTGGATGATTGCAGTCGTGTTTAAACAAAACCAAAAAAAAAGACTCACTCTGGAAGCAGAGGTATTTAGGTCTTGAAAGAAAAGTAGGTGAGGCATCAGATTAGACGTTAAACAGACCCACTTTGTGTTGCACCTGGAGCTGTGGCTCTTGTGAAAGGTCACTCAGAGTCTGCTCTCTGGACACTGCAGTCTCAGATGCTCACAGCGCCGCCGTTTCCCCCCGGTGTTTCCTTTTATTTTTCTTTAAAGGTTTCAAAGGGGGTGTTGCTTTTCCAGCTGTGCCCGGCCATTTCACCCCGAGTCTGTCCTGCTGTTATTTTCATGTCCTGATTCAATTACCTCTGTGGGACTGGTCCACTGACACATGACATATGCACACTGAGCTACAGAAATGTGAAGAAGTGCACTTTTTCTTTTTTTTTTTAGAATGTGGAGTGTTATTTATGGGGAGCCCCCAAGTTTCTCTTCACGGCCAAACCACACTTCAACACCAATCCAACTTCTTTAACTCCAAGGGTTTTTTTTTTTCTGAAGTGCTCTTAGAGTTGTCTTTCTTTCCCTCTAAAATCCATGTTCTGGTAATCCTCTCCATTCTCCTCCTTACTCATTGCTCCTTTTGTTCCTGCTTGACCTCTTTAACACCCTCTCTCCTCTTTACTATAACCTGCTCAAGCTTCCACATCAGTGCTCTCTTTCACTTCATCCAACCTCTACTCATCATCTTCCCCTCCATGTTTTCCTCCTCAATTTTTTTCATTATTACCAGACCCTCTTCTTCAGTCTGCTTTAACTGACCCTAAACTTGACTTTCTCGCTCCTCCTTTTAGTTTGCGTCCTTGAAGAGCAGCCCGGTGTGAAGGATGAAAGCCGTTCCTTCGTTCAGTTTCAGTCTTGCAGCTCAGTGCCTTCAATGAATTATTCGGCGACTGACATACATGGAAATTCATTTATCATTATGGACATTTACACATTCGCTTCTGCCGCTAAGCTGAATGGAAAACTGTGTTCAGAGAGTGTGATGGATGCAAGCATCCAGGAAAACTCACATGAGCATATACCTAAAGACTTATAGGCAGTTTTTCATCATTGTCATGCATGTGCAAACTTTTTCTTTTTTTTCAGTTGACTTAAACAGGCCAATTTAAACATGCTAAATGTGCTTGGTAGAGGGGACTTTGGTTATCTCACAGAAGGCTTGAAATCTGAAAAACTCTGCGCTAGTATTTTACTACATCAGTATATGATCACACATACATTTCAAAAGTATCAATATCGATTCCAAAGATGATTTTTTTTTTTTGCTGCAAAAAAATAAATGTGATTTTTGTCAATGCTAAATGTTAAATCCTGGCACTCATGATGACGTGCCTGAGTATGGAGGTATGGAAGAGACCGAGTTAATGCAAATGCATGAAGAAGAAGCAGTTTTACTTTACACTGATGCATAAATTAATTGTGCCAGTCGTGATTGCGATTTTTTTTTCTCACACTATTGTATATTTAACTTGCATGTTAATTATGTTCATACGTACATAACATTAAGTAAGCAACATTATGAATTTCCCCACTGTATGACGGTAAAGGATCTAGCTCTTCTAAATACCTTTCCAGCATCTGATACCATCATACATTATATGCAACGTGATCTGCAGCATTCCTTAGCGTGATTGTTGCACTTTTGAGATGCCACACAATTAGAGTGCACTCAGTATCCACTACCTTCCAAAAATACATAACTGCTATGCAGATGTTAAAGCAATACTCTAAAAATAATATTACTTATCTCCTACTCCTCTGTTCAGACTCTTCATCTGCACTGATGAAGATCTTGATACTTATTTTCTGATTACTTTGGCCAATGGTTTTCAACCACTCATAGACTATGTACGTAGCCTTGAGGTGGTCGGGCAAGCAGTAACCATGAAAAAATGCTTAAAACCAAATCTACAGCGAAAAGCAACTTACTATTTTTACGGAGCAGCACACTATGTTTTATACCCGTATTCACGGTTCACACACAATATACAAAATTTCTGCATCATAAACAGATTTCATAGAACAAACAGGACTTGATTTTTTTTCTAAACGCTGTTCATCTTTTTTGGCATTTGCATTGATGTAACACGTTTTTTAGATGGATGCTCATATAAATGAAACAATCAACAGTGTGAAATCAGTTTTGAGAATTTCCATATTTCTGCGTACTATTGCAACACATTTCAATATCACCATGCACCAACTATCTCTTCTTTAATCACTTTTATCAGTTTTCCCTGAAAAGGGAAGTAGCAGGCACCAAAATTTGGCTCCTGGAAAGATCAACAAAGCTGCAGACTACACAGGTAGAATCACAAAGATCTGACTGAATGAGGGTTCTTTCACAAAACCCTTAAGTTTTTTTCTGACGAAATATTCATTAAATCAGCCTACACAAGTTGAAAAGTCAAACGTACTATTAAAAGTTCATGTAAGAAGTTTGCACCTCATAGATATACACATACTTTATTCAAGCAAGATTCATATGGAGTTTTTATATTAAAGCTTTTTGCTACAAACATCTTTCACATATTGATCTTTTTTTTCATACAAATCAAACATCTGAAAAAAGGGAAAACGATTGAAGAATATCCCAGAATATCCACTGTTTTTTTCAATTAATGGTGGGATGATAAAGCCAGTTCCCAAGGTGAAGCAAT
Organism: Fundulus heteroclitus; assembly: GCF_011125445.2. NCBI lineage: Eukaryota > Metazoa > Chordata > Actinopteri > Cyprinodontiformes > Fundulidae > Fundulus > Fundulus heteroclitus. The sequence goes on from NC_046381.1 coordinate 18,115,901, forward strand.
ATGTTACTGGGGTCAGAAGAAGGGGGCGTGGTGTGCTTATGAATTATTTCTATTCGGTCTGTCACCCTGCCACTGTTTCTTTCTCTAATTGTTACCAGTATCATTACAAGTTAACTCTTTCATACAACTAGACAAGAACTCAGTAAGTATTGCCTGTCCTACTTCAAGATAAGAGTCTCAAATGTAGTGGTAGGATGTCAAGCATAAAGTACACCAATCATTAGACAAAGAACAAGCATGAAATAATGAAAAAACACCAGACGCAGACCCTTAACGTTTATTTTGAAGTGAGCCTTCTTCTTTGTACACAAGCTCCATTGTTCTAACTTTATTTTATATCTGTTAAGCCTGCTGCACAATTTGGATGTCAGCTGAATATGCAGTATCTATTCTCAGTGGAACATATTACCTACTAAAAGTGTTGGTTTCAGTAGCTTTATGTTGGGGGAAAAAAACTCATTTGGAAACGTGATTGTTCCACCTGACTTTGTTTGGTAATGTTGCTATTTTATTTTCTATTTTCATTACTTTTTAAATACTATACTTTTCACATAACTTCATATTGTCTGTCTTATTACATCATTTTGCACAAATTAACTCAGATGTTATGATCAAACCCAGTACGTGAGAACCCTTTTTACCAAAAACTATTACACTCTTTCTTAAGTCATTTTCTTTTTTTCCTTTCTTTTTTTTTTGGATGACTACCATTTGCTTGTACTTGAGACTGCGAGGAACTTCAAATGCTTTAATGTTGTCAGATAAAAAAAGCAGAGCAGCTACTTTTAAAAACAAAAAGTCTCCTTACCGATTCAACCTAAAAATGGGACCATGCTCATGATAGAAGTGGGTCAGGTAGACACCGACAAAAGGGGCGTTTCACCAGTAATGGATATAATTGGGTCAGGGAGACAGCTGTGACGACATGAATATATTTCATTCAAAGACTTTATTTAAAGAGGTAAAACAATCTCTCACACACCCATCCACGCAAACACACGGAACACAGTTAGAGACATCTGTTTCAGGCCCTACCATAAAACCCAGATGGACCCCAAGGGGTGGTGTGTCAACAAAAGTGGAGACCACACATTAAATACGCGCTGTGCTCCCGAGACTGATTCCTAGGGATTTAGAGCAGCGAGGGGGTATTAAGCAAGACCACAACCTGTAATTGCTATCATAATTACACAGGAAGGCCTTTCTGAATTAATATATGCCGTAATTCGGGGGAAATTTCATTCAGTCTTAAGAGCTCAATGTCTTGTTAGCCTCCCGAGTGTTGTTAACACATATCTGTGGGTCTGTGCACATATCCAGTGAGTATGCATTGTGAGGGCAAGCTTCCCTTTTCTTTTTCTTTTTTTTCATCTCGGCTGCAAATATGAGGCTGAACCTAAACATAGAATATGAATTAGTGTATTAGAGTTAAAAGGGCTGAGATTTTGCTTTGATGTTGAGCCATCAAAGGTATCATGAAACTGCACAGTTCAGAGGGGCAGTGTTGCACTGTAATGTATATTTAGCTGTGGGCCTAAATTAGACCTGTCATGGTAGCGGACGCATGCCTTGCCTTCTTGTGTCTCCCTTTGTCTGTCAGGGAAGTTGATGGAGCTGTTGTTGACGCTGAGACAGTATTGTCTCTGTAGTCTAAGAGGTGCTGTGATAGCAGGTAAAAAAAAAAAAGAAAGTATACCATGGGCAAACATAATATCGAACGTAACATCGCTCAGTAAATATATTTCTGATAGGGATGTTTAAAAACATTACTACTGAGAAAAAAAAGTAGCAGTCATTGCTTAGGTAGGTTTTAGGGAGTCTTTTCAATTTTTGTTGGCTCTGCATTTGGAATCATCGTTGTACACAATTGTTTCATCTTCCCAAACTTATTAGGAATATTTCTGGGAATTTCATTCACTCATGCATCCTTCAAGACTTTGCATTAAACCAATACCATAGGCTAAAACCACCCCCTGACATTCCTACCTGCAAATGTCATTGTTGGTGTTTTGGGGGTGATATGCAGAACATATGAAAGGACATCCAAATATGTCTATTATTTATTTATTTTTTATTTTTTTTGGGGTCTCATTTGACCAGGCAAAGGCAAGGCAAAGCGCATTTATTTGTATAGCACATTTCAGTGCAAAGACAGTGCATAGTGCTTTACATGATTAAAACATATGAAAATAAAAACAGAATAAAAGCAAGTTGGAATAAAATGTAGGAAAAAAACAAACAAAATAAAACAGGGGGAAATGGAAACTAGAAGCAAATATGGAAAACAGTTGGATTACAAACTTAAACTAATGATGTTTCAGTACAGACTACATTCTTCCAGTATTTTTACTGACTTGTTCAAAGCTAACAAGGAAACCTAAAACAAACTTCATTTGGCTTTTTCCTCAGCAGAGAAGTCTTGTTCAGCGGTCCATACAGCCCGTTGTGACTGATTGCATTGCTAATTGTTTTCATGGAAAGAATTTGCAGGTCTTTCTGAAGCTCTCTTTCTGAAATATTGAAGTTTACCCCCTCAACATTCTTTAAACTTGTAATCCTAAACCACACACTCCTGCTCTGTGTTTGCTGACACACACATTCCTGTAACAATCACAGGCCATCTGCCTGCTTCCTCACTGGCATAATTGTTTGATCATCCCGCTTTTGTAGTTTACAAAAATATTAAAGACAGTGCGGTTAAGCATCAATCTACAGCTTTATAAGTCGGTTTGATGCGTGATTTGTCCTGGAACACGGCAATTTTGATCGCACACATTCCTTTTAGGCTTGCAGACAGTCAGGGATGTGCATCGTCACACTTTTGTAGCATCTAATTTCCTGTGCGCCATCATTTTCTTTTTCAGAGGGAAGTGATGACACACTATCAAAGTGATTTCTGTCTGCTACAAGGCTCATTTGGGTCAATTAGGGGAAACTCATTATGTGTTGTCAGTGTTTTGGGGGACAAAGTGACACGGCGCCCTGAAGGCTTGCAATTATCTGTCAGAGTGTGGCATCCTCAGATAGTCACAAATGTTTGTTATGAAGAGCTTCAACACTGACGTGTTTAGCTGCCACGGTTGGAACCAGTGAGGAAATTAACTGAAGACAGTCATCTTGGTTTTAAGGCTAAATTTAAAGCATAATTATGTGTAATTTTCAAAAAACACCATAGAGCAAAAGCACACTGTGAAAAACACCCTGATCCGTTTCTGTTTGTGAAAGGCATCTTACTCTTAGACTTAGACTTAGACAACTTTATGGTCATTTTGTATGTACAGAGTGCATACAGAACGAAATTCCGTTGCATACAGCTTACGACAGTGTAATGGGATTGCAGGTGGAATAAGGCAGCATTTCAATATAAAGTGCAGCAGTGATCAGAATGTAACACTGCAGGAGAAAAAAACGTGTGCAAGAACAGTACACAGAAGAATGTTCAGACATTGTTTATGTGCAAAAATTAATGGTGCAAAAAGGCAATAATGGTGCAAAAATGCAAAATGGATAATGAAAGTTCAGCAACATTTGTAGTGCCAAATAAAGATGTAAATGTGTCTGGTTCAGAGTTCAACAGTTACAGTTGTCAATACTTGATTTTTTTTTAAATCAAGTTCTTTTCAAAACTAATGATCTGTTTGACTATTAATTAGACTTTTTCTGTCAATATATACATCCATTCTTCATTAGAGTCTTTGGTTTTTGCAGGTTTCATGTATAAAGCATTGGCGCTATAGAAATTCTGCCTTTATTTTTAGCTCAAGTTATGCTTTTATATGTGCTTATGGGGCTTAAAATGACTGAAAGCGATACAAATTTGAGTGTGTATAAGATTTTAACACGAGGAACATGTAGCAATGAGCTTTGCACGAGTAAATATGTGAAACCCATCGTGTCCTATTATGTTTGGCTTCAGCGATCTTATTTTTTCTGAGAAGTTTGTATTGAGTGCCGCCTCATTCAGCAGGTGGAAATTGGACATAGATAAAGCTTTTGATCTGGTATCATATTCACCAGCCAACAAAAGAGTCTTAAATGACCGGCATTAATTGTTACTGCAACATATGCAGAAGTGGGCCTTTGTTTCTTCCTGAAAGCCCAGACTAATTCAGTGCTTAATTCAGTGCAAGCAAAGATGACAGAAGGCGAGCTGACCTCCCCAGCAGGACAATAAGCCCTTCCTTTGCTCAAAATGAGAAACACTCCCATGTAAAAAAAACTAAAGGAGACAAAGCTTTGTCTCGCCACATCTTAATTTAAGCAGCTTCATTGAACAAACCCAAACCAATGAAGCTGCAGATGACTACATCTACAGGCCTTTAAAAAGTATTAACCTTTTCGCCATTTTGACATATTAAAACAACAAACTTAAATATATATTTTTTTTAGATTTCATCTTTTCCTTGATCTATTGAATAAAATTTCCAGAGGAAAAACATTGTGGGTATAATGCCCTGATGCATCTGAATATTACAGGTAAAAAAAGAAGAGTGAGTCGATATTGTGGGTGTAAAAATAACAAAATGTTAAAATGCACTGTGCAACGTGTCTGACACTTATTCAAGAAAGATGTTGTTTTGTTCCGAAATGGCTCTGATGCCTGAAGTTAGTACGCTCCCAACGAGTATCAAGCTAATATCACAGCTTATACATTTAAAACTTGCCGTAATATTGTTTAAACAACCTTTGAGATGATTAAACCATTTTGGTACCTTCAAATGGTTTAATACACAAAGACTTACTGCAGGACGATTTGCTTGGGCTCCTATAGAGGAGATTGTAGGAACGTGGCCGAACCTCTGACCTCACCAGATCATAGCGCAGCTTCCATGGCTAAATGTTGTGCTTTGCATAATGCATTTAAGAAACAGGTCCATAGCTGAGAAGAGCTCTGCAGACAGTGAGTTTTTTTTTTTTAATCCAGAGGTTTCCTCTTGGTTTAGATCTTCTAGTGTGTTTACTGTCGTGCAACACACTCAGTTACTGCTGGCGGTGACGTTACTGTTCACCAAATGCGTTTTCGAAAGCGTAATATATACCAATGGCAAAATGCATCACATTTACCAACTGACATCCAGTGTATCTAAACCACAACAAACACCTCCATAAATCGGGCTCTTTATGCGTTCCTAAGCCTAATTATATACTTCTGCAGTGATTTCTCAAGCTCACCTCTGTGTGTAGCTTTGTGTTCTCTGCTTTTTCTGCAAAAAAAAATCTGAAAGTGGAATGCTAAATTAATTCAGCACAGCTCCCTAGTGTTTTTATTTCTTCTTTAGCTGCAAAAAGTCCATTGTTAATAAGATCTATGGAGTCCATCCTTAGTAATATGAGCTTACTGCAAAAAGCATTGTCAGCAGTTCCCATTGCACTGCAAGGGGCCATACGTTCACATTAAACTGCACTCAAAGCCCATGATTCACTGTGTTTAATGTGGATCCAATGGATCTGGTTGAATATGGTGAATATGGAGGCTGAGACTGAGCTGATAAATCAGACATGTGCATCCCTGTCAAAGACCTTTTCAGGGGAATGTCTTAAAAAAGACTATTAAAAGCTGTGATCTAATCCTGGCCTCCCAACATTCTTCTTCTTTTGTTGATGTTTTAGCAAAAGATAATTCATAAAGTTTGCCCTTCTGAAGCAGAGCAGAGTTTTACAGATCCTAAATACAAATAGGGAGACTTGATGACTTAGAATAAAGCTCAACATGAAGACGTAACCATGCTGTTAGGATCAGTAAATTACACTCCAGCACCGCTTTGCTAAGATACCTAATACCGAAGCATATGTAATGTGATCTCCAGCTAAGTCAGACACTAGGATGTATAAACCACACATTCTTCTCGTTATTTCTCTCCCCCCCCTCCCAAAAACCATCAATTATTTTCTCTCCTCTACTCTTGATCTGACCGACCTTTACCTGCTGTGAGTTTGGCGCCACTCTCTGACTGGGTTGTGTTGCTGTTTCTCCATTGTTGTTGCAAACATCAGGGTTGCCTGCAGGCATCAAAGGAGAGTCCTAGCGGACCCTAGTGGGCAGGTACAGATGACAACGTTGATCGCTCAGCCTCTGTTGTCAGGGAGACCAGATAGTAGGAACTAGGCTTTATAGACTGTGTGGATAAAGCATTGAATTTTCATTCTCAGATCGTCAGGCAATCATTCTAGGAAAAGAAGAATGGAGATAATATTTAACAACTTACAGAATGCGTACATTGAGCAGTGAGCCTTCATTCCAAGATGGCCCAATGATTATTACATCTAGAAAACGAAAGATAAGTTTTGTACAGAATGCAAAAAAAGCAACTTGCCCTATCATTACACAGGTGTAGACTACATTTTAACACCATCCTTATACAGCTGCACCAAAGACTGCACATGTTCGCGTTTGGACCCATCACATGTCACGTAAAAATGTGGCAGCAGCTTAATGATACCAAAACAATTTTTTTTTTTATTGAACTGTAGTTTCCCGCTTCTCTCTGAAAGTTTGGTGTGCTGTTTTTCTGTGACACGAGCTACTCAAGCATCCTCACCTCATCTCCATGTGCATGCAGCATCTACAAAGGGGTTGCGTTCAACCAGGAGTTCAAGTAAAAAAAATGTTTTAACAAGTACTACTATTATCTAGCCTCGTGAGACCATCCTGATCTCGCGAGTTTTCAAGGTTTCACTCGCAGATCAGTCTGGATACTCTCCGTTGAAGAAAATTTGGAGCCGTTCACCAAACGAACGTCCAATCAGCGTTGGCTTTGAGGCGGGTTGAGGTGTGACGCAACGGGAAGTGCGACAGTTCAGTCTAAACAACATGGCGGCTTCAGCCGATGAAACTAGCGTTAGCGTGGCTATCGAGCAAGTTTTATTGGAATTACAGAGTATTTCTTTGCTGAGCTAACGAGCCTTTACCTGCAGCAGCAAGAGAAGCTTGGCTTGTGGTTGTGTTTTCGTCGTCGCTCGTAACAGAGCGACGACGAATCTGATTGGTTCATTTGGCCCGTCTATCACCAACATAGGCCAATCAGCTAACCAGTATTTTCGCCCCTTCCCAAAATTACTTCAACGGAAGGTTTCCAGATGGATATGCGGAGCAAATCTATCTGGCGGAGTCAGGTAAACTATTATCCACATCACCGCAGGTGTTTATTTATGAGGGCTGAACTCTCATTAATCCCGCATTTCTTAGGTGTTTTTTCTTTCTTTCAACTTGCGCTCTAAGTCACTGCTTTTCGCGATGCTCCGAGGGGAATTTGTTGAGAAAATCTACCTCCACAAAAGGCTTTGTGACAGTGGTTAATGAGCACACGGTGAAGGACAACCTGGTCGTTAGGCCCTAGGTCCTGCAAGCATGTGGATAATGACATCTATTGATGTGGGTGAGATAATGATGTGTGGGGTCTTAAGCTCCTCCACCTTGCAGTAACAATCCTGGATGTGACTTCCGCATGTGTCATCTTCAACACTTTATGAATGGAGAGCGATTTGTATCTATTCATCCTTCACAAAGGCGCTTGGTATTAAGGGTAATGGCTGTTTTTTTTTTGGTTTTTAAAAAAAAAGTAATGCACAAGTGGGGGACAGAGATAAGAGGATAAATAGAGGTTATTGAACACATCATGGTGTTTGATGGATGTTTATGCTGTTTCAGTGAAGCAATGTTTAAACAGGCAGCACTTATTTTCTTTAAGAGAGAAGTGATCCAGATGAGCATCATAATGTGGACACTGATGCAGATAATGTAGGGGGTGGGGGAGATGGAGATGGGGTTGGGGTCGATTGCTATGATGCAAAACCCCCAGGAACTAGGTCCCTGTATTAAGAAAGATCCCTTTTAATTTCAAAGAAACGGCACAGATCTTTTGATTCAGTCACCCACATCTTTGGGGAATGTAAACAGGCTTATTAAGCAGCCATTATTAATGCGAGGCTTCCTACGACCTTAAAAAAAGAGCACTGATTTTATTAAAACAGGGTCGCTAAAGACTTTCCAGACAAATTAATCTAATTACAAAAAATGCATTTATTCCAAACTTTTTCTTCCAGTGAGCTTCAAAAAATTGTGTTTATTTATAGTCGCTCCCGTTATGAGGCCTGTTCCAGTAGAAGACTGATCCTGTTTGACAAAGCACGTCTTAAAACTACTCAATTCTAAAAAGACACCCGTGTGAGAGAGTTCATCTTTTCTTTGCCTACATTCATTTGCTGTTATCTGTCAGTCTTTACAGACTGATGCTGGTTTTTAATATCATTTTTTGATAGATAGGAACAGGGATGATGTGTTTTAAACACCCTGGCTCAAAATCTTAAAGCATCACATTATTATGATTAGTAGCAAGAAAATGCCTTTTTAGTGCAACCACCTAGAAGAAAATAAGACAACGTTGAACGGGCAATTAATCATAACGACATTTTATAATAAATGGATACATATTTTTGATCCTAATATAGTTCATTTTTGTTTCAACACAAGCTGTTATGCTTCTATCAAGTCGTTCCATACATTTAATGTACTACAAAGATTTTTAATGGCAATTTAGAGCTAGCAATGCATCAGCAAGAGTAATTGATGTGGTTCCATAAAGTGATTGTGAATATGAGTTTGCACACAAGCTATGTTTACATGGGCAAAAGTAATCGGAATAAAGGGCCAATCTAAATAAAAAGGAGTCATTCATGTAAACAAGACAATCGGAATATGATGATCGGATTAAGCTCAATCGGAATGAAATTGTAATCCGAATGAAAGGGGTGGTTCATGCCGCATGTAAACACTTGTCCGGCTCAAGTTATTCCCCATTTGGCAAATTGACCCGAGTGTGCATGTGCGACAGACGTAAATGTGAAATATTTCCACGTTACAAAACTGTCGGGGCTCCCGATACAACCTTTCTGTTTGAAAAAAATTAAAGAGCTCAAAATTTTTGCTTACTCAGTAACGTTTTAACCGTAATTAGTCCAGCCTGGGCGCTCGGAAGACAAATGAACTCGTGTAATAGTGGCTTTGTTTACTATTTTTGTAGTTTAGCAAAGACTGAAGTACTTCTGTGTTTTTTAGGGGACATTGATAACTGCACATGTTAGAGTGGTTCTATTCTGAATAAAGCCAGGAGCATATACGCACATACATTACTATCGGATTAATTGATTGTGTGTCCATATAAACAGTACAAATCGATTATTTAATAATAAAGAATCTTCGAATCTTTTAATTTAATTCAAATACATTTTAATCTGATCTTGAAATTTTGTGCATGCAAAACATCGCTACAGTATAGGTTTTCAACTTAGGCAGTCCTCTTGAACTATTACATAACAAAGACACATGTTTGCATGTTTATGCTTCTGCAAAGGAATTTGACATTCATATATTTGTATATTGCACGTAAAATCCACCAAAATCTGACCAAAGTGCTGTACAGAGCTACAAAAATGACAGCAAAGTAAAAAAGAATAAAATAAAAATGAGACTCCAATATACTGGACCATGGCCACCTTATTAGGTACACCTTCCTAGTTGTAGGTAGCAACCCCTTTTTTAAGAGCTTTTCCATAATTATGTGTAACCCTCACCATAGTTCTTGGATGCACACCCATGGTGTGAATCTCATGTACTACAACATCCCAGAGGCTTTGTCCGATTGAGATCTGGTGAAAGCGGAGACCACTGAAGTACAAGCATGTGAACAACAAATAATCCAATCAAATTCTTGGTTCAAATTGTGACCATACCATTTGAATTTTGAAGCTGATACTGAGAATTTATGGAACAAACTAAATTTTCCTAACTTTTTAGCCATTTTTAAAGAGTCTGTACAAATTGGAGCCTCAGTTTCAAGTTGTTATGTGACAGGGGTGTAATCCAGTGTGGTCTTCTGCTGCTGTAGCCAATCTCCTTCAGAGTTCAACATCTTTTGCATTCAAAGATGGTATTCTGCATGCCTGGGATCTCATGTTCCCCTGCATCCCAAAAATGCGATATTGGATTAAGATCAGACAACTGTGGAGGCCATTGGAGAACAGTAAACAAATGTTTATGTTCCACAAGCCAGTTTGTGATGACTCGGTCTTTGTGACTTAGTGCATTATTTAATGGGAAATAACCATCTGAGGATTGGTAAACTTTAAACATAAATGGATGGACAAGGTCAGCAACAATACTTTAGTAGGCTGGGGCATTCAAACATTTCTGAAATGGTAACAAGAAGCTCAAAGTGTGTCAAGAAAATATTCCCCTTAATACAACATAACACCAGTAGTCTGAACCGCTGGTGCAAGGTTAAAATTCTGACCCTAACAACTCTGCCGCAGCTGAAACGGAAACGTTTTGGGACCAAGCAACATTTTTTCCAATCTCTCGCTGAGGTTTTGCAAATTGTAGCCTCAGTTGCTGCCATGTGATTGGCTGATTTGTTATTTGTGTTAACAAGCAAATCAAAATGTATACCTAGTTAGGCAATAAGTAAGGTATCTAATGTGGCTTATAAAGCTATGCGTGTATAATTATAGTGGGGTAAGAAGGCTGTAGCCTCAAATAATCACAAATTTTGTGTTGCTGGTTGGTTTTTGGGTTAGCCGTAATTTGCCTCCTGCCAGCTTATGGGTTGTGCTATCCAAGATGAAAAGAAGTCAGTTCAAGGTGTTGCACAGACTGCTGGGAAAACAATGAATAGCCGACTTAAAAAGACTTAAAACCTCTCCAGTTTAATCTAGAGCCAGCGTTATTTTTTATAGTTACATAGTAGTGCAAAAAGTAAAGTGGAGCAAATGTATCTAATAGATAATGGAAAAGGCAAAATGTATCAAGATCTTTATTCTGAAGAGCATAACAGATAAATTCATCATTTGGATATCAAATGATAGGCACTCAACAAAAACTTTTCCTCACTTGCTCCTTTCCCCTAAAAGTAAATAAATAAAATGTAAAAAAAAAAAACATGTTCTATAGTGAGGTTGAAGTTTTAGCTTTCACACAGCTTCCTGGGGCGAGGGTTTACGGGTTGGCTCTGACAATGGTCAGAAATCTCTGGTGTCGCTATTTCTGAGGAAGCGAACTGTGAAAGCGGACTAGTCCGTTCTGCTCTCAGTGAAATACAACCCCTCATACTTCTCAGTGGCACAGAGTTAAAAAAGGCGGAAAGACAGAAAGAAAGAAAGACAGCCAAGTGAGAGAGAGATAGGTTTCTTGCTTCGTCTAGTGGAGACATGATCGCATCGGATGCCTGCAGGCTCCATCTCCAATTCTGCTCCTCTGCTGTTCCAGCTCACCCTTGGGAGACGGGTTGAGGGAGGCGAAGGCCTGGGCAGGCCGGCACACGCATTCACACAAACACACGACAACTACCGCAGCTTAATCCTTGCTGCATGAAAAACTGCTACCATTTCTTTAATGCTATTGTGCGTGTCCGTGATTTTTGAGAGGACAAACACGGAGGCCAGCCTCTCCACGGACACACACAGTCGGGTAATTAATTAGTTCCAGAGGAGCCAAGTGCGAATTTACTATCACTCAGACCACATTTCTTCAAATGCAGAAAGATGACTCATCTCTAGGCAGCTTCCTTATGGCTTTCTTCCTATCTATAGTTCCCCGATGTGAATCAAAGTGTATGTGCTTGTGTTGTTTATTTCAGCAAAAAAAAAAAAGAAAAGGTTCCTGTTGTTGTTTTTCCAGCCTTATAATTACTGTGTTGTAGAAGCTGCCAGCTCATTCAACTTGTTATATTGGATGGTTTGATCGTAAGAAACATGAGGGAAGATTGACTGTAGCAGACTTATTCTCGCCTATTTCACCACCAATTTAGTTTAAAAAGAAGCTTTAAACATCACTAAGTAACATTTTTACCTTAATATATCCTCTTCTAAGTCCCTGTGATGGTAATCTAGGTGTTTATGAGACGATTTAGGGGTCTGTCATCTACAATACTTCACATCTCTTCAGATATTTCAGCGTGATATACGTTTTCCAAAGTGACAGTGAGTTGTAGCTGCGGGGCAAGCGGAGGGCAGCCAGTGTTTACGACCGTGCTATTTTCAAAAGTTCCTGTAGGGGGAGCGCCACTCAAAAATTACCTACTGCTGCTTTAAAATGCAAACGGTGTAAGGAGGTGAACAAATGGTCATAAAGTTGAGTTATTTGTAATTTAAGACTGCCAATTAAAATAACTCAAGATATTTTTAAATGATACAGAAAAAAATGCCGATAAAATGCAGAGGTGGGGAATCTGGTTTCTGGAAAGTAAAAACCCTGCTTGGTTTTTCCTTCATCCTGTTCCCTTAACCAGGTGATTCTGGCCCCTGTCTACGCCGTGGAGCTGGAAATGCAAATGGTTGGAACTAATCTTTGAGCTGACTTTTTAACTTTCTGAAGTGGGATTACCCACCTCTGATAAAATTAACATTTAGCCAACCATCTTTTATCTTTCTCGATACACAACTTCACATATAACACATGGTGTTTTTTTTGCAACCGTCTTTGATGCTAATTATCTCCCACAGAAGGGACATATCTAAAAGTGCTTGGTTCCTCGTAGCTTATTTAATCACTGCATTCTGCTGAGCTTACATGTTAAAGAAGGGAAGATGAAACATGGTAAATCACAGTTTGTTTTGCTGCTTGCTTTACTCTGCATACTCTGCTAATGAGACCATATTAGCATGCTTTTCTTCCGTGGAGGTACAGGTTTTAAAACTAGACCATAAATGGGGCAAACCAGGTCTGAGCATGGTAAATAACAATATCAATCTTTTGGTGAAAAATCTCGCTTGAAATGGGAATATAAAGTTATGGTGGTGTTATGGTGTTCCTGATTTTTGTGGAGAAGTTTTACCGTTATAACATATCGTGCTGTAGCTTTATCAGGAGACATGGCTAGACTATAGCAAACTGAAAGGAAGGGGAAAAATTCAGGGAGAGCAAATTTAAAAAAAAAATAATTTTAATTAGTTAGCGACAATGTGGGAGACAGTTGTGTTCAAAATATTAATAGCTTGTTTAAAAAAATTTAAAATGAAAGCCAACAGTTCTTATAATTGCTTTAATTTCCATATCTGCAAATGTTTTGGAAACACTACACATTTTAATCCAAATCAGAACATAGAGTATAAAAATTTAAAGTTTGTTATTACTCAAATAAAAAAAAATTACTGTTTAAAAAAAAAGCAGGCATGTCTGCATTTTTATTTGCAAAGAGTAACTCTTTAAACATAAAAAGCTATGCAGGAGCTAAGTTGACTCTTGATCTCTCTTTGAGCTGATAATTCTGCGTTTGTCAACCAGACTATTTCTCAATCCTTTGAAATTGGAATTTTAAGTTTTTTTCCGCAACTTTCTTGCTTCTGTCTCCGTTTTATAACATTTCCTGTACTTCTGTCTACATTTACCCTTCCTATTCAATTTGTAATCCAAGTACACTGATCTTCTGAGCGTGTTTCATTCTCAGGTTCACAAAAGAACATCATTGGTGGTGTGCCGCCTCCTACCACTATTTCCACTAATAATCACTGGCTTCTCTGTACATGTCCCCCAAGACACTGTCAAGGAACTACAAGAGAATTGTTCTCAGTGCATTTATTAACATTTAAATTTGATCTTGCTTTAATGCAGCTTTCTTTCTCGTTCTCTTTCCGTTTAAACAAAAATTATCAGGATAATAGATGAATGCAGGAAAATGATCGGTACATAAACTATATACCTAATTTCATCTGAAGCGGTCCCTTTTATTAACCTCATTTTAATTGTTGTGTTGTTGTTTTTTTGTTGTTTTTTGAAATCACAGCAGCCTAATTAAAAACACAATCTAATTATACACGCAAAGAAATGTTCAAAGATTTAGGTTCATTATAAATTGTATAATAAACTGTTCTATAATCCACAGAAATACGTTTTGACAGGAGTAAGTTTAGTATTTTATTTGCACATTTGTCTAAGAAGCTCCGGCTGCAAACTGTTAAAGAAAAAAAACAACAACTTCTGATTATTCACAGTGAGCGCAACCAAAGGGACCCAGCCGTCCCTGTATAATCTGGAAAAGATTTCATCCATCATTCCCGACTCATACTGTGTCAGTGCTAAAGCTTATGATTGATTGCGATATTAGTAATTGGATGATTTGAAACTGCAGTCTCCTGAAGAAGAAGAAGAAGAAGAAGGGGAAAAAAACACATCTGGGCTCAGTGATTTCACACTTACAGCTGAATGAGAGGAATTTACCCTTGGGTGGCTGTAATTTTCTTTTCATTTGCAGTCGGACAAACGTCAAGGTAGCATTTCTGTGACCTTTTGTCAGCGCAGATCAATGGGTTGGGACTGTGGTTAGTCGTTAGCCTCGACATTGGAGGAGCAGTGAGCGCGTCTACTGTTTTTCCGCTTCAGAAGTTCATGCGTGGTTTTTCTGAAAGCAAAGACTTTGCATGTGCTCACAGCTGTAGTCACAGATAGTATAATTTTGCACTCAGCAAGTCCCGGCTACCCATTAACCAACCATGTAATTAAAGCATTAAAAATGTCACCAGTCCTCGGTGAGAGGCTTCCTGCTTCCTATCAGAACAGTAACAAGTGAATGTTCGTTTGCCAGGTTTATGTTTTTGCTACACGTACGGAGAATTATTTTGCGATGAGTCCCTGAGAGTTGCAGCCATCTTCGCTGTGGATCTTTGATCAGACATTAGATGAAAAAGCTCCTCTCTTAAGGATCGGCCTCAGTAATCAAGTGCGGAGAGAACAAAGGCTTTGAGGTGTGAGAAATCTTTGATGCCAGTGCATCACTCCAGCGGTTAAAAGTTGGGAAAATGACACAAAATGTGTCAACCATCAACAAGGCGATTGCATTTATCCTCACCTTCACATATCAGCTTTCATATTATATGTGTGTGTTGATGTTCAGCGTTGGCTGAAAGCCCCTCCAACCTTCAGTGAGATGTAGCCTGAGACCGTAGTGACAAACTGGGTTTTGTCACTTAGGTTTAAAAGACTAACGTTGTGACAACTTGTTCCCTGCAAACACCATTTTCTGACACTTTGAGCAGCTCAGACAGTCGCCTCGGGGTCTGGAGGATGTGTCAGAGCCACTGTCTCAACAGCCTATCAGTGCCAGGGTCAGAAACAGATTTTTCTTCTCTTTTTTTTTTTTGATGGATCGTGTTATACAGACATCTCTCAGCAGTAGCAGCAGACAGGTCATAGTAAATTAGACAAGTTCAAAGGCTGGGGAATCATGGTAATTAATGCACAAGAAGTGAGAGTGTTCAGCACACAGATCCTATTAGCTAATATTATTACCATTAGTGTTATGCATGTGATTGGGTATGTTGTATTTTTTTTGTTTTGTTTTGTTTTGCTTTTTATCGGGGAAGTAAGGTGTTTAAATATCCTTACTTGAAAATCTAAATCTCTTATTAAGCTGTCCCTGAACTGGACACTAAGAGCTATTTATTTTCAAATAAACTATTCAGTATAAGATATCCCAGTGCGTGTTTGACTTGTCTATATTCTGTGGTTTTCATGCTGCTTTCTATGCAGGGTAGGTGTAATGCTAATTTCGTTACCTATTTTTCATCCTTCTCAGATAGAAGGAGGGTTTCAAATGTGTAGGGTCTCGAAAAAATTAAATATCATGAAAAGGTGAGATAGTTTTGTGATTAATTTCAGAAAGAGAAACTAATATTTTGTATTGATTCATTACACAGAGTGAAATATTGCTATATATTATATTCTTATGAAAATTTAATGTTTTGATCATTGGAGCTTACAGATCAAAATTCAGTGCATCTGAACATTTGAATATTACACAATATCAATAAAAAAGGGGTATTTTAAGCCAAAATATCAGGCTTCTAAAAATCTTTAATTTCTGTGCACTCAATATTTAGCTTGGTCTCCTTTTGCTTGAATTACTGCATCAATGCAGCGTGGCATGAAGGAAATCAGCCCGAGGCTCTGCTTGGGTGTTTGGAAGCCCTGGTTTCTTTGGAAGCGGCCTTCAGGTCATCTGCGGTGTTGGGTCTGGTGTCTTTCATTGACTTCTTGCCAATACCTCATAGATTCTCTCTGAGGTTCAGGTCAGGGAAGTTTGCTGGCCAATCAAGAAATGTTAACGCTATGGTCACTGAACCAACTTTTGGTACCTTTGGCTGTGTGGGCAGGAGCCTCGTCCTGCTGGAAAATTAAATCAGCATCTCCATAAAGCTTGTTAGCAGTAGGAAGGATTAAGTGCTCCGAAAATTCCTGGTAGATGGCTGTGTTGACTCTGGACTTGAGAAAACCCAGTGGACCAACACCAGCAGATGACATGGCACCCCTAATAGAGTGTGCAAACTTCACAGTGGACTCCACTCATCCAATAAAACAACTATTAAAATTAAGAGCCGATAGAAAGATAAAATAAGACACAAGAAATTCACAATAAAAATAAACATTCAACAAAGAGCTTGTTGAAACAACAATTTTTATTAACTACATTTTAAACGAATCCACTGAGTCAACCAAGCGTAGCTATGGAGGTGGACAGTTCCACAGCCTTGGTGGTGTGATCTGAATGGCCCGGTCCCCCTTGAGCAATATATATGGTTAGAAGATCAGATAAGTGATCTGGGGCCTGCTTTTTAAAAGATACTTTTGATTTTGTCTCTGGTTCAGCAATGGCTTTACACGAGGAATGTGACATTTGTAGCCCATGTGTAGGATTCAAGCCTCAATCCACTCCTTGTGAAGCCCCCCCCCCAAATCTTTGAATGGATTTTGATTTACAATCCTCTCAAGGCTGTGGTTATTCCTGCTGCACCTCTTGCCTACCATGCTATTTCCTTTTACTGAGCTGGCTGTGAATATGCTTGTATACAGCAGTCTGTGAACAACCAGCTTCTTAACTTCTCTGTGGCTCACACTCCTTGCGGAGGGAATCAATGACTGTCTGTTGGACATCTTTCAAGTCAGCAGTCCTCCCCATGTTTGTAGTGTATAATACAGCCATTACCAGAGGTGGGCCGAGTAACCAGAAATTTTACTCAAGTAAGAGTAGCGCTACTTCGACATATTTTTACTCATGTCACAGTAAAAAGTGCTCAACCAAGACATTACTCCAATAAGGGTAAAAAGGTATTTGGTGAGAAGGCTACTCAAGTACAGATTAAATATTTCTAACAAATTATTTAATATTTAAGAATTATGTAATTTGTCAGGTAAAATATTAAATTATGTACAAATTCTAACCCTAATTCAGGCTAAACAATGTTTTCCAACATAAAACATATGAAACCAAGCAGTTAATAAGTATACAAGATGTTAGGACAGTGCAAAGTACTTCCAATAACAATATCTACTGTTTACTGTATTGTTACTTGACCTGTAAATGGCCTCAGCAGATAGAATTACCATTAAAACAACAAAGCTTATGTAGAAACAAGAAGTTTCACCTCAATATTAGCTGTACATGTGTTTCTCTAGTACATTTTTGGTTGAAACAAGTTTGTTTTTTACTCACAGCGGCTAGAATAGCCAGACACTTTACTCAAGTAAGAGTAGCGATACTTCTTCCGAATATTTACTTAAGTAAAAGTAAGAAGTACAGTACAGTAAAACTACTCTTAAATTTAGGAGTAACTACTACTCCTAAATTTAACTGAGTAAATGTAACTACTTACTATCCACTTCATCATTACATTTATACATTGAAAATGCTCTGCATTTTGGGTAATTATCAGTTAAGTCATTAAAGTGACAAGGAAGGCTTGACATAATTCATTCTTTTTGTAATGATTTGTACAATAAATACGCATTACTTTCTGAAATAAGTGATTAAAAACCAAACTACCTTGTATAATGAACTGATATATCCGACCAGGTTATTTTATTTTATTATATATATATATATATATATATATATATATATATATATATATATATATATATATATATATATATATATATATATATGTGTGTGTGTGTGTGTATGTATAAACTGCTCTCTTCCCCACCCCTCATACTCCTGAGCAGTGTAGATGGTTCTCCAGCTCTCAAACCTGGGTCCTCTACCAGAGGCCTGTGAGCTTGATGATCCTTCTTAGTATCTTAGCTGTTCCTAAGATTGTGTTCTTCTGGACTGAGATGTCTGACGTTTCTCCAGGTATCTGTTGGAGCCACTTCTCCAGAGTGGGGGTTACTGCCCCGAGTACTCCAATGACCATGGGCACTACTATTGTCTTCACCTTCCAGGGTCTTTCTAGTTCTTCCCTGAGCCCTTGGTATTTCTCCAGTTTCTCATGTTCTCTTTTCCTAATATCCCCTTACTCAGGATGGCCCCATCGATCACAACGGCTGTCCTCTGCTGCTTATCAGTGATCACAATGTCCGGTTGGTTGGCCATTACCATTTTGTTTGTCTGTATTCCCACAGGATCTTAGCACTGTCGTTCTCCACCACCTTTGGATGTGACTCCCATTTTGACCTGTGGGTCTCCAGTTGGTATTCTGAACAGATGTTTCTCTACACTATATATATTCTTATAATCTACACAATGCATCCAGCCTCATTCTGTATTCCACACAGGAACAATGTTGAAATGACACTTTCTGTTGGGCACAATGTAGGTGAATTAAAAATTAAACAATGATTAAGATGTCAAGTGAGACCCAAAAGGAAGAAAGGCAGAGCCGTGATTAAGGTGAAGCGACGGAGACAGGTATCTGTAATAAAGCATAGAATAGAAAAAGGCAGCATGATAGCTACCCTGTTCTTTTTTAGAGGAATTTATTCTTTAAAGGGAAGAAAATGTGTTAATTCTTGTTAAGAGTTCCTTTTAATATCATTTTACATTTACATGTACTGTAACCTTTATTGTACACTTTTGCCTACAAGAAAAAAAAAATACAAATTTATTTTGACTAAGCGTATGTGGTCTATTCTAAGACTTAAAAAACACTCCAGGCATTTATTTCCTAGCTGGCATCATAATGCAAAGCATGAAGAGTTAAATATAGATACAGTGTTTATGCGTGTCTTGTGGTGGACTTTTTTAATAAAAAACATCCCACAGCTTTTTTTTTTTTTTTTTATTAAAAAGTATGTTCTTCAACACCTGTAATGAAATTATACACAGCCAGAACTTTGCTGTGACCAGACTTTACTTTACCTTGACCTCAATCTTGAAGTAAACAGCTTTTGTTGTGAACTGTAAAATCCACCTTGCTAGATTTTACATTATGCTTTTGACCTACAGGTCCTCTGAAATTGCCTACAGTTATCACAGGGGCAGCAACATCAACACAGCTCGATGTGCTGACAAATATTTTTTTGACTTTTTCCACTGGAAGAATGTTGTTCTCATCGAGAATGAAGTCATCTACACCCCCCAAAGTGTTTTTTAATGTAGCCTGTCTCATTTGTAGTTGGTGTGGCTTATAGACTTTTACAGACTGTGTGATGAAGCATCTGGCTGAGTGCTAAATTAACTATCTTTGGTAGACAGGGTGGGACTTGGTTAAAATTGCTGGGTGTGTTTTTGAACAACACAGCTGGGCGCGTCAGTGTATCTTTGTGTGTTTATGCGATTCAGTGAGTGTGTGCGAATGTGTGCGATCTGTGTCCCAGATTTATCTGGACCAAAGCTATGGTTGTGGTCAGACTTGTCACTGAGGCTGCTTGGAAAGGCCTTCCAAAAATACAGCACAAAGCATTTCGAGTGTTTTGGAGTTACTGTGCTCTTTAGCATGAAAAAAAAAGATTAAAGAGGACAAACTGGAATGGGGATAATATCCTAAATTGACCCAAAGATAATCTACCGAAGAAGTTTTAACAGCTGTTTTAGGAAACCAAATCTGCTGTAATTAAGTAGAGAGTCAGGGATAAAACAGATCACCGACAGAAAAAGTTCTGCTTCAGATCCCCAGGGTCTGGGTTTTATTAAGCTTCTCTTTTTCCTCCATTTCCTGAAGAAGAAAGCAAACAGAAAGCGTTCTTGTTCTTTAAATAGTATGTAAGCAGCAAGTAAGGTTAATTTATATGGCACTTTTCAACGACAAAAAAAACCTCACATTGTTTACATAAAACTAAAAAGAAATGGGGAAAAAAGCACACCTTAAACTAAAAAGCTACAGCATACATAATATAAAAACTGAATAAAACAATCAAAATGTATAAAAATGAAGACAATGCCAAATTAAAGGTTTTCGTAACCAACAAATAAAGAAAAAAGAAAACCTCTGTTGCTTTTTAAAAGGCCTGAAAGAATAAAGAGAAAATAAAGATGGAGGCTAGGTATTCCAGACCTGTGAAGATTGCATTAAAAGGACAGCCTGCTCTGATTTTGAAAGTGACTCCATGACACTACTAGCAACTTCTCACCAGGTAATCTCAGACTAAAAGAGAATTTATAAATTATAATAGCTCAAAGATGTGAATAGCTGCAGAGACCTACCAAGACTTTAAAAGTGGGGATTCAAGTATTTAAAAGGATTCTACAATGTAATGGTAGCCTGTGCAAAGAGTCTAAAATGGGGTTTTCTTGTCATGTTCTTGTGTTCTTGGAAAGCCTTGCAGCAGCATCCTGGACTGAATAAAATGGGTAGAAATGGTTTTGCAGTAGTTCAGGTGAGAAGCAATAAAAGAATGAACAATCATCTTCAACTATTTTTTTTTCAATTAAGACCTTGAAAGATAGAGATTTTTTGTCTTTATTTCTATTTATAGCAACTCTTTATTATTCATGTAGAATGATGAACCCAAACATATAGCAGACTAACACCAAGGATTTAGAGGCTTGACTGAGCAATAAAACACAGATCATCTGCATAAAGGGCATTTTAAAATCTTAAGCTACAGCCAAGAGATGTGTAAAATGAACAAAACTGGTCCAAATCCTGAACCCTGCGGCACTCCTTGCAACAGTTTCTGTAATGATGCACAATCTTGACAGCAAGAAGAGCTTAGTCCAGAAAGGTGTAAGTGAAGCCATGGACTGGAGCCGTGTCTAGTATATAAACAATTTTGCAAAGCATAGTAAAGTTAGAAGATAAAAATTATGAGTCACACATATACTTTTCTAGCAAAAGTGGAGCTTGATGAGAAGAAGTGCAAGAATCATAATGAGGATGTGGACAGTAGGTGTGACAGTACCAAGACAGATATCTGAATGAGATGGATGTGGTGTGGGATTTTTTTTTTAACTTCCTTACAGGGGTACAGAATGAGGCTGCATTCATTTTGTACAAATTATTGTGAAAAAATACAGGCAAAGTTCACTGTAATACTGGACTATGGCATACACAGTATAGTAATGGCCTGAACCTTATCTTACTGCAACAGCAATCCAATTTATCTTTACGTTTTAAAATCAAAACAAAAACACATGTGACTATAAACCATAAAAATAGATAAATAAATATAAACAATGTTCAACATTTTTTTAGATCATATTATTTAGTCTATTTCAATAGGATGAAGGAAAAGAAATGGGTGGCGACTAATGAAAAAAAAAACTCCATGGAGAATCAGGAAGCCATAGTGGGACAAACATTCTGGGACTGTGTAAGAACAAGAAAGATGGAGGAAGAGAAAGACCAATCGTATATGTGCACCTTTGATTTGTGCCCCAAAGGTCAGACTGTGCACTGCAGATAAGGTTTTGAAACAAACAAGCCATCAGACCCGAACACACTTTCCATCCCGCTTGTTTCAGTGTCGCAAACATTTCTTTCCGTGGAATTAATCTATCCTCTGATCTGGGGGGTCACGGAGCGGAAATGGTTTTGCTGGGCGGCGTTGAGCATTTGATGACAAAATCATCACTTCATCAGTCTTTCAGCTTCGCCGAGCCTTTGAGACACCCAGGAGACTAAGGTGCTCTAAAGGCATAAACATCCAGGGGCAAAGGTCAATAAAAGGTAGACAGAGTGGGGATGGGGGACAGATAATATTAACAGACTAAAAAAATCCCCCCACATGGCACAGAATTAGTTGCGGAGAAAGCGAAAGGAGCAGAAAAACCAGACTGCTCTGTCAATCATGTTGTGTTTTGTGCAGCAGTCAGGCACCTCTGCAGCCTCTCCGTAAGTCAGACACCTGCTTTGTTCCTTTGTGCGTTTTTCTTTTTTTCCTGACAGATCACTTGGCTATCTTGTTGGTTTCCCTGTGACCATCCACTTAGCTAGGCAGGTCATATGAACAACATTTAATCTTCCAATGCGATCATAAACCAAGGAGACAATGTGACGTTTATAATATTAGACATTCATGTGTCCTTTTATATGGTAAAACATGTACACAGCAATAATTGATTTCTGTGTTTAAAATTAAAAAGAAAAAAAAAAACTAGCAGAGAGACAGAATAAACAAAAATTGGGAATAACCCGCCTGATAGACATCGTCACAAACAGGCAAACACCCAATCAATTACATCCAAACACACAGAAATCGACACTCTGCATCCCAGACACACATCGTTACGGAGCAGGTAAGTCATGTCTTTGTGTGCTCTGGTCCAGAGCAAAGTCTGGGTGGATTATACACCTAGTTGTGTGTGTTTCTATGTGTGAGTGCTCTTGTTCTGTCTGGCCACAGAGAAAGTGAGGAAAGAGGAAAAAGCATCTATCAGCACTGTGGTGTGACCCCCATCTCACACTCCCCTGACTGTGTTTGGACAGATGGATCATCGCTGCATCACTCTCAGTTGACAAATGCGGTTGTTGCATGGAAGGCTAGTGTGTGTCAATGTGTGTGTGTGTGTGTGTGTGTGTGTGTGTGGTGGGGGTGGGGGGTATGTGTGCACCTACGTGTTACTGTGACAAACACAAAGGCAGGATTTATTCGGAAGCCTTTTCATTATGTATGATGCAAGTCGACCATCATGAAGTCCCTCTAAGACGAAATCAATAGCGGCGTTGATATGATCCTCTCTCCACTCGTTACTGCAGGTAGAATTCAATAGATTAGTTAGCTGACACCTCCACTTGACCCGTCAGTGTGTACTGTGTTGTACTGCGTGTGCGAAGCTGAATTTGTCATGATCTGATTTCACTGCAATGCCTTTTGAAAAGTTAATACGTTTCAAGGCTGTCGAACACAAAACAGATGAACTTATGAGACATCAAGACTTCAAGTCGTTCAAGTCAGGTCCTCACATTTACAGAGACAAATAGATGAATTTATTTAATCAGTTTATTAATCTAAGATGTGATATTATGCTCAATCTTAAATAGTGATTTAAGGATGAGGTAAATTAAGTTATCTTAGGCTAAACTCACTGGCAAGTGAGAGACTGTTTACCAAAGCATTAAATGATTTGTCTAAACTGTTAACTTTTTCGGTAAGTAGTACTGGGCAGTACATACCAGAGCCTGTTGGCAATAAGAGAATAGACTTGTTCAAATACCACTAGTTTGGTGTTAAGAAGATACATGACTTTCATAATGACTTCAGGAAATAAATCACAGGCTTCTCACCACCGTAGGACATTTTTGTCACCTACGTAGCCTAAAGGGCAAAGCATTTGGAAAACACTGGCAGCACTCACTTCATTGTCTCTGCTTGCAGTTGAGAGGGAAGCGCTCAGTCGACACTTGCTTCGGTCTGAGCTTAAAAAATGTCAGAAAAGTACCATAACACTAGAAGAGTGAGAAAAGCGTATAGTGTGAGTCACTTTGTGTGAGTGATGCTGCGCGCAGAAGCTTTGAGTCGTTTCCTCCGGGAAGCGCGCATCTCTCCACCTGCTTCTTTGCAAACAACATGGCAGGCTCAGGAAAAGCTGTAAAAAAAAAAAAAAAAAAAAAAAAAAAAAAGACACCAGGGGGGAGACAGGATGCATGTAACAGCAACATGAGGTGTCTCTTACAAAGCAATGAGAAAGCAGACGACTGGATGCCTCATGTCCTTCCAGGGACAAGCGTCCAAAGCTGTGTGCAGAAGAAACTGCGTGTTCAGGAAATCCATGTGCCATTCAGATTCTGAAAAACTCTGTATATCTGTGTGGAGAAAGTTATGAGGCTAAAACCAACATGCATAAACTATCGAGGGAGTACCCCCCCCCTCACTTGTGATGACTGGAAAAGACAGAGGGTTATGTCTTCGCTAACTTTACAGAAGCAGAACAAAGTATGTTGCATTTCTTTATAAGCAGAGACAATATTAAAAATCTTGTCGCTTGCAACAATATGGTGGAGGGCATAGAATAACAAAGCAATTGAATCTTGGATGTTCTGTTTTTTTTTTGTCCTGTTTGCGTGCAATCTAGGATGAGGAATGTAACACCAGCAGCCATTACAGGAAGTTAGAGAAGAAGCAATTTAAAACTCCAGTGAACCATTACTTCATAAAACTGTTTATTAATCTTCCATTTATCAAACAAAGTTTTTCAGAAGATGTTATGTTGTTATGGGGGGGAAATACTCACCATATTAAGAGTTTTTTTCATGCATATTTTGCCAGGCTGTGCCCTAATAACCTGCCAGTAAATGACAAACCAAGGCAAAGTATTCTTTCACTGGCATACTTTCACGAACTAGCCTACGTTACTCTAGTCAGTATAAGTGCTGCTCATTATATCATAAATATGCTATCATCACTGTATCAGTTAGGATTCCAATATCTGTTGGTTGTTCATTTTAATGCGTCACGAATTTCCACTTTTCATTCCAGTGAGACATTCGACCTGTTTGGATGGATGTTCACATCCTGTCACAGAAAGCGTCAAAGCTAAAGGTCGCAGAGAAATTTGGATGCAATAACGTGAGGGAGAACAGCGAGGAAAATGTGAACTTGTTGCGGATTTCAACAACAGTATGCGTATTGCATATATTTGTCTAATTTTGGGTCTGAATTACCCAGAATATCGGCGCCATCTATTCACACCGCGCTGCCGGAAAGGTTTATTTCTAGTGTGCCTGTGAGCATGCAGTGTGAACTGTTTAAGTCCTGTATGTGGCTTTTAATGAAGTGCTAAAGTGATGCAATTATACGTGAAGGCCAAACATTAAAGAGCAAAAGAAGGAAAGTTTTGCTTTAGAACTCAAAATTAAGTTTTTAAGAAATGTGCGTTGTAAACCCAGGGGAGTAGGTGTGTTAGGACACATTTCCATTGAAAGGATGTGTAAGGTGATTCACTCATTACTTAACAGACATTTGTCTAACTTATTGTTATTTCTTCTGAAAATGCAGCCTCACAGAACCTGAATCAAGCACTAAGTAGCTTTACTTTTCAGCAGACACATACATAGATTAGATAAAAGTGCTAGCCGCCACCTCAAACCTCCGACCTACTGTTAAGGTTGTCCATCTTCTGTCATGGCCTCAGGTTGGATACAGTCCTAATAACAAGTACAGCAAAGAGGGCAGGCAGTTGTAGGTATCCTGTAAATTGTAGCCCAAGGGCTAAAACAATGACACCCTTTTCCCGCTGCTGTTCCTGGAACACAGTCATCAATCAAGGTGAAATAGGTGCATCATCATTCTGCTGGGGCACCATAAGAAACCAATGTTAACATGTATTTCTTTAGAAATCCTGCCTTCTTTAAAAGTTAAACTGACCTGTCATAATGTCATATTCAGTAAATGAGAATATGCATTCTGATGAGGGTAATTTTGCCAGATTAAAAGTATCTTTTGAAAAAAAACAAAAAAAAAAACAATCCTGAAGCAGGTATTCATCAAGCACACATTTATGTATACATTTTTACATTACATTAGTCTGTGTGTATATCTATTATTTTTCAATTAGTACATTTTTGTTATGGAAACGAAATGAACGTTTCTATTCTATTCCTATTTATTGAATATGACATCCAATAACTGCAGTCTTTGCTATGCAATAATTTTCACATGTGGCTAGTGGCACGGCTCTGTACCTTGGCTGTGCTTGGATGTTATCCATCACAAGGTCCCTAGGTGATATTAGAGTGTTTACCGTGAATACGCCTGCGCTGTCCATGTGTTCATCTATGCCAGAGTGAGCAGAAGTAGGTGAAGGTGGGGAGGCCTGTACTAATACCCCGGAGATGATTTAGTATTAAATTGCCAAACAGCATAGAAAGCTTTTCCCGCTCTTTCCCCACAGGACTGGTTGGAGGCTTGTGGTGAGTTAAGAGAAGAGGATGTACTAGAGATCTCTGTATTGCAATGATGCAACAAGTCAGATGATTCAGTGTGTAACTATTGCAGTCTGTGTTGAATTATTAGGAAAATATGATGCAAACAAACGTGAACGCATAAATCATGCCATCTGCGGGTCTCCCAAAGACATTTATTGAAATGTATGGCTAATAAATGTCTTTAGATGTCTTAATTGATTCCCCCTGCAATGTTTTTTTTTTCTTTCTCTCTCTCTCTCTCTCTTTCTCTGTTGGCCATTTCTTACATCTATAGTGATTTATAGGTTTTCATTGAACCCAGATGTAGAAGGTGAAGCAAAGAAAAAACTGTTCACATGTGTTCAGTTGGTATCGCGGTTCAGTTAAGCCAGGACCACGCTGCATGATTTGAACGCCAATTCCCTGTTGGAGAAAATCGGCCTGCAGTAGTTGGGGACAGTGGGACAGTAATCCAGCCTGCACATTATTCTTTTCTGATTTTTTTTTTATATATATTTTGAATTTTTACAATCAAGCCAATGTTGAAGTCCATTTGAAAACTCACAAATGACCACTTAAAAAAGCAAAATGTTCAAAAATCTCAATATAAATA
The DNA here is from genome assembly GCF_011125445.2 of Fundulus heteroclitus. Taxonomy (NCBI): domain Eukaryota; kingdom Metazoa; phylum Chordata; class Actinopteri; order Cyprinodontiformes; family Fundulidae; genus Fundulus; species Fundulus heteroclitus. Next base: position 18,142,563 of record NC_046381.1, read on the forward strand.
TGAAAAAAACATACACAGTTCATGCTATCCAAAGGATATTAACTCACTACATAAATTAAAACTTTTAAGCTGCGTTGCTTCCGTTTTAAAGGAAAGTAGCACATAAATATCGGGTGAGAATATCTTTTTTTAATGCCACCTACAGGAATGATTGGTCCGTTGTCCTCGTCAGAGTTGTCACAAGAATCTGATGCGTTCAGTTGGTTTTAGCGTGTTTCATTTAGCGTACTAAACTGGACTGTAATCGTTCAGCAGGTTGGCTTGTTAGGTGGGTGATCCTCAGTCCTTTAGTCTAAAAAAAAGCTGTGAAATTTAGTCTTGTTATTGTGAACACCAAGTATTTTCAAAATCCATGAAGAGCATGAAAGTTGTTTGGTTTATCCCCAGTTTAAGTTGCAGTGCACAACTATAAAATTAGTTTTGACATTCTAAAAAACGTTCTTACAGTCAATAATTTATGAAGGTACAAATTCAGGAAATAGCATACTGAAATGTTTTGACCTGTAAACTTTCACTAGACTGTTTAGAATATCTGCTCCTTAAATTACAATACTTTACATTCCTCCTTGTGAAAAAATTACCCACCAGGCAGACTTAAATATACAGAAATATTCAATAAATTAGAAAATGCATTCCAATGAGGTTCACCTGTCCGGATAGAAGTGCCTTTTGAAAATAACAACCTTTAAGCAAGTATTAAACATACTTTTAATTAAACCTACTTTTTTATCAGTTTAATGTAGTATTCTAATCTTAAATGTTGTGCGTTCATTATATGTAAGCAAAAATCTTCGTTATTAATAGAAATAAGGGCTTTAAAACATTAGTCTGGTAGTAATTAATCCATATAATTTTTACCTTCGTTAATGGGGTTACTGAGACAAATGGACTTTTTGATAATATTCAAATTTATTGAATGGAAGTCTAAATATGATGGCATAATCGTCTATTAATGTCTGTATATGTTGGATTAAGGCTGCCTTGTGCTGTCCAGGATCTCTGTGACTGATTTAGAGAAAACCTCATCACCAAACTTGGAAACGTGCAAAAAGCTGCTCTGCAATCATAAGAAGGATTTGGCAAATTGTATTACAAACCAATACATGCAATTTACCCATTTTAAAATATTTTCTATTTTTTGTTTATTTGTAGTAAAATGTCTTAGTTCAGAGAGAAGTGGAATCAGAGTCAACTTCCTTGATGGATGAACCAACTTGGCAAGCATAGCGGATCCTGATTCGTCTTCCTAACCCTTTCTCCTCCATCTGCCTCTTCATTGCTAAACATAGGGCCAGGACATCTCTTTTAAAGGCTTGACAAATACATTTTGCATTTAAAATGCAGCCTGAAAAGCCTTAAGCATCATTTGATTTCCCAGCTCGCAAGCTTGGAGAACACCAGGATGTGCAGAGCAGCTGTGCCACCGAGCGCATTACAATGAGTTGGTTGGACCGCTGTCAGCCCAGTTCAAGCGTGATAAGGTTGTAGCCTTGGCATGAGATCAGCATGGCAAGGACCCAGACCTGAATATGAACCACTGTCCTTTTACCACAGCTTCTTTCACGTTCCAAACAGCGATGTAAACTCATATAGTGGAGATCACTGCGTTTCTGAAAGCAGTCATCTATGGCTTTGTAATGCCATTACAGTCCTCTCCTATTTCAGATGAGCAGAGGTGGTGACACTTTCTAATCAAGAATCCACGTTTATTTAGGCAACACATATATGACTTTTTTTGTGGGGTTTTCACTGAGAGAGTAAGATTTCAAGCGTTTTTTTGACCTAGGCCTAAGCTCCATCCTGCAAACTCATCGCATGTGTGAATGCGTCTTGGGAACATGCACATTTGCTTGTAGTAATTCCTGTGAATACCAGAGACACCTCAGATATCTGCTCACACACACACATTCACACAGGGCTCTAAAAAAAGAAAATGTTAATCTTATTTCCTGAGTCAACCTCTCCTTTGCCCTGCGGATTGTGAAATATGTTCTTTAAGTGAACGCAGACATAAAAGATGACTGGATCGTGTGACAAACGGGTGGAAGAATGTCGAAGCCAGCAGTCTAACGGGTGAGATGGGATTTTGGTGAGGAAAATGTTGTTATAGACTGTCAAGGCAACTAGCGGGAGAGGAAAATGGACTTTGAAATGACTAAAATGAGAGGAAAGGAGCAGAGAAGCTGATGTGGGAACCGCCAAGACAAAAAGGACGATGGCCTTGAGTGAAAAAAGAAACCGTCTTTTGCGTTCCGCGCCGTAGATGACAGGTGTTTCGCATTAAATCTCCACCGCCTGTACCGGGAGTACGCCCTGAGATCGTGCAAGCTCAATTTAAACTTTAAATTCAAGCAAAAATGGAAATAAACTCTCACCGTTGTGGTTTTCATTTGAGACTTTGAACAGAAAGGCGTCTCATGTTGCACCCCACAGTCAGTTCAAGCTTGAAGGAGGATCCGCACTTCAGAGAAGAGTGGAGACGAGGTTTGCCTGCAGAGAGCGTCGCGCTTTGTTTTTGTTTTTTTTAGTCTGTAAGTTGATTCTCTCATGTTTTTGCTACCTTCACAGAAGAAAACCAAATTATTATTTTGTTCCTTATTTGCAACCTACATCGTTGCGTCTGCCAGGGAAGGGAGTACTGTTTGTTTTCTTTTTTTTTCTTCTTCTTCTTTCATCAGCATAAGAAATGAAAGCCTGAGTTTACTTGAAATAAAGAAAACAGGAATGTTCCTAATCTTGAGCTGGAATGCATTTTGTAAAAATGAAACAAAAGATTTCCGTCATCATCTCCACTTTCTTTACTCAACGTCACCAACAATGCTGGCTATGATGAGGCATACGAGTCAGCGGCACTCCTGCTTCTGCTGCTCACAGCATGAATCATTCCTGGTAATAGCATCATGTTAATGATTAAAAATTAATGATGTAGGTGGTCTAGACAGCTCATCAATTCACCCCCACAAAGAAAGAAATTATGAACAACTGAGCTGTGCAAACTCCTTTGTTTTTCTTGCAGCGACTGAATTTTCCATCCAGCATAAATCTGCTGGATCCGTAACCGAACAATCTCATTCAGCAATCGGAGGGGGTCAGTCATAAATAAATAAAGGACACAGATTTACAGCAGCCAAAGCGTTCAATTGACCCGTGGGGAAGCAGGTGAAGCTCTACATGGTACACATTTCACTCATTGGCACACAAAAGGTAATAGACTATTAATAATGTAAAACACATGAATAGACGATTTGCAGCGAGTCATTTTTGCACGTCTTCCGAACAAGGTATAACTTCCCTTGGAACAAAAAAATAAATAAAAAAATACCGGATACAGGTGAATCAGGTAGTGCAGACCCTGTGTGATTCATGCACTCCGTGTCAGAGGTGAAAAGTTCCCTGTGCCAGTGAGAAGTTCACACAGTGCTGGCAAAATCTGTGGAAAATTGTCTGTTTCTCTTCTCACATTCTCTCCTCTTCACACCCCTGCTCCTCGGTTGGTATAGTTATTATTGTATTGTTGCTGCTTCTGATTTTCTGACGTAAATCTTTTGGGCATGTAGCAAATTATCGAAACAGCTTGTGTCCAAACGGATACTGTTTGCAAATGCCGCCATTCCCTAAAACCCAAATCTGTCCTTTTCTCCTTCTGTCCTACCAGGTGTCTCGTCTCGCTCTTGGCCTCTGAGGCCTGAAGAGAAACAAGTCCAGCCCAGGCCCTCATGGGACGCTCTTTTACCCAACATGCACTGCTGCTGCTGCAGTGCATGTTGGTCCTCCGCCCTTGCGGTGTGGCCAGTAGGAGAGGGCCGGTGCTGCTGCCTGAGTCTCCCTGCCACAAGACGGAGCACCCACTCATCCCAAACTCAGGTGAGCTGTCAAAGAAACACACATGCAGCCATCATGAATGGCAAGCTCTTCCAACAGCGATTATTCAGTTTCTAAATATATAATAAATACATTAGAATATTTTGATGACATGCCATATCATGTAATTAGCTAGCTGCAGTGTACAGTCATATAATTATACAGTGCATAACATTTCCACAGCGTGGGGTCCCCCAGTCCCCATTGAAAGGGCGTGTGAGTAAACAACAGAAAAGTTGGAGAACCTGGGCGGCCCTCCTTCTGAACGACGCTCTTGGAGAAAGGCCATGTTGCTCTCATCAAAAAAAAAAACATATCTGCTCTGTTTTTATTTAAATATTCCTCCACCATGGAGTGTTTTTTCGGTTCTAGCAACTATATCTGTCTCTGGGTCTCTGCGTACATCTACTCTTAACTTCTTAACGTTTCGCACTTGCTAAGAGACATAAACAGCAGCGCTCAAATTTCTGCTTGTTGTTCCACGTAAACTGATGATCTCAGATAAAGCAAAGAGGTAGCTTTTCTTAGAAAACGTAATTTAATCCTTTGTGCCTCTCGCATTGTTCGCAATGCGCTTAGCTTGCATTTTGTGGCCAGCACACATTTCGTGTGTAGCTTTGTGCTCTTTGTGTTTCTATGAGAATATACTCAGGGTGAGACAGTAACTTGCCCTTTAACAAACAACAATGTTTGGGAAAGCTGTATTTTCAAAAGCTAGCACTAATTAATAAAATAGTTTTTCTGTTGCAACGGCAAAACCAAGTTTGTAACATATTCTGTTCAAAGTTGCAGGTTCTAACATGTTCTAATTGACAAGAAATTATCTGCTATAAACAGATTAATTTATATAGTTACAGTGTGGTATTTTATTTTTTTTTCAAACTGATAGTTAAGTTGCGTATATATCATTGTTTATTTTGAATTCTGGGACATTCTTGCAAAGCATTTACCCCAGCAGGTATCAACCCAGTGTATTCGTATTCAGCGGTGTTGTCATCACACTTTGATTTTATCACTTTCTTCTGCTATGCAATCAGCAAATTGGGGCTTCTCAACAAAATATAACTGTGAAAATTAACACTTTACCAAAACCTTTTCTCTTCCCTGCCAAATTATAAAATGTTACTCTTTATTTATCAACCCATGTTGCAATATTTGCAAATCTACCATGTTTTTCACAGCATATAAAGATTAGGGGTGTAGCAAAACATCGATCCACATCAATATATTGATTCAATGATTAATGATCCAGTTACATCTATACAAAATCAAAATATCAATCCATATCTTAATTTTTAAGATATGCCTTTATTTAGGAATCGGCCAAAACACTATAATGAACAGATGATGTATTATTATCATTATAAAATTAGAAGAATGTTTTTTTTAATGCCTAATACCTGTAAGAGCTTAGACATAAATGGTTAAATCACATTTCTGTCAGTTTTTATCAATGTAAATAATAGTGTTAGATGGGCAGATAATATTGCGTCATATTGGTTGCATCGATCGGAAATCGTAACAGACTTTGTTATATCGGCAAATATCGTCATCCAAACAAATCAATCTAACATCATATCGTGACAAAGCTGATGATTTACACCCTAATAAATATATGTGGCTGGAAGCAAATAACTTTCCAGCATCACCTTTCCTTCTGAAACTTTACCAATTGACTTCAGACTAAGGCCGACAGCTGCAGAGTTTGACAGACAGACTTAAGTGTCATAACTCAGACATCCAATATATACCACAAACTGCAGAATTTATGTAAGTGCTGCTCAAATGTTGCAGCAATGACCCAATAAAAAGATTGCTTCATCTCATGCGCCAGCATACAAATTGTTCAGTTTACACGTATGCTTGAAGTGGCCAAAACGTGCTGCAGTCTGACCCTTTGCTGATTAAGAAAGGGCACATTATGGCACTCATAGATGGCGTATCCAGCTTTTAAATTTCATCCCTTGGTGCTCAGGCAATCAGAAAGTAGGAACAAAAAGAAAAACGAGTTTGTGAAGTCAAGGCAAAAGTAGTTTATTTCTGTGGTTACACCGTAACAGACTGTAAATGTTATACCCTTGATCATAATATACAGGCTCTGAATAAACTGCCGGAGCATCTTAAATGACTCACCTGCTTCATGGGAAGACCAAAGATGGGCATGATTTATTTATGCACTAAAAAGACATTTTTGGATATTTCTGAATGTTTAGCAAGTTTTGTGTGACTGCAGTTGCTGTAACTGTAAAAGTGGTTTCTTTTATTTGACAAGATGCTTTCAGTACTGACAACCGTCTACCAGATGATAACATTAAGGTTCAATTTAAAGAAGTCTGTGAGTGATAAACTATAAATCGCAGGAACGCTACTCCAAACTTGCATCACACATGTGGCGAATCCACTGTACTTGCTTAACTCAAAATGAGGCCATCCCGCTTGTTTTATTCAAAATAAGGTCATTTAATAAGAAGTGATTGTTCCCTAAAAGGCCCTCATACAGCGAGCATTTAATTAGTTCTCAGCAGCTTTAATTAGACTTAGATTATCCATCAAACTTTTCTGCCCGTTTTAATGTAAAACTGCTGCAGTTTTTTTTTACTTTTTTTGTTGTTGTTTTTCAATATAAACTCAATAGTTTTTCAAACTCAACAGAAAGCCGTATTTTTACAATCAGTGCTTAGAACTATAGCTTTTTAATGGCTCAAAACCACAACTTTTAACAAAATAATTTAAAATATAGTCAAAATTAGCTTTTAGGATTCTACTTTGGGGATGACACATTTTCTTGCTGATATATTGTATAAGTTGCATTAAGGCACATTCTTGTTATGCATCTGAATCTGCAAATATGTGCAAAATGTATTAATAGGTTTAACAAGGTATCATCACACTTCCATTTCATTTATTTTCTAGTGCTAATTTCTTTGCAGTCAGAAATAGTTTAGCCACGTAGTGTAGAAGTATATATTTTAGCACAGATAATTACACTGGAAAAGATTACAATGATGAAAGACAATAAAAGCTAGGTAATGTATTATTCCTGTGGTTTCCCTATGATTAGAAAAATAATCAGTGACATTGCAAAAATCTTCATACCCCTATTTGTAATTTTACTGTCATAGGCCTTGGTTTACTTTATTTATATTTTAGGTGATAAACCAACAGAGAGCAGTGTATAATTGTAAAGTGAAAGAAAAAAAAGGATGGATGGATGGAAGAAAAAAAGAATACATGATATTTATGCTTCAACAAAACTGCAGGTATTTTGGGGGTCATCTCTGCCACCTTTGCACATAGACAGACTAAAATTTGTGTCCCTTCTTTGCAAAATAGTTTAAGCTCAGCTCAGATTAGATGCCAAGTTTCTACAAACAGCAGTTTTCAAGACACGTCATTGATGTCCATTTTGCTTTGGTTTTTGATTTTGGAACGTTCTGACAAATTAATTCTTCTATTGTTGCTGTAGCTGTATGTTTCGGAGCGTTTTTCCACAGGAGATAAACTTTTGCCATGGTCTCTGCTGCTCTTACCAGTTTGCTCCCTTAAAGATTTCTTCTGTTGTTTCTTTTTTGTCACAATTAAAAATAACCTCATTGAATGCAAAAAGCAGTTGTCAAACGATGGTAACTGAAACCAACCTGGACCTTTGTGAAAATGTAATTTCCCCCTAAACCCAATAACTAGTTGTGCCCCTTTTAGCAGCAACAATTGACATCAAGAGTTTGCGATAACTTGCATTAAGTCTTTAACATCACCACTGAACCATTTCAACTTTCTCTGCTTTGAAGAATATTTTTAATTCAGCCACATTGAGGATTTTTTCCAGCATGAATAGCACATCCAAGGTCATACTACAGTATCTAACTTGGATTTTAGTCAAGACTTTAATTAGGCCACTCCAAACTTTTTTTCGGAGATATTTAGAAGTGGCCTTGCTGCTGCAATGTGATCATTGTCCTGTTCCATAAGCAAAGCTTGATGGAGCTTAAGATTGACAGCTGGTCATTCTCCTGCAGGATTTTCTGGTAGAGATCAAAATTCATGATTCCATCGATTATGGTCGGTCATCCAGGTCTGGAGGAAGCAAAGCAGCCCCAAAGCGTCACACTGCCACCACTGTTTTTGACTGTCAGTTCGATGGACTGATTCTGAGACGCTCTTTTGGTTTTAGGTCAGATGTAACAAGACACACACCTTCCAGAAAGTTCCTGTTGTCTCACCAGTCCACTGAATATTTTTCCTAAAGTCTCAAGGATCATCAAGTCATTTTTTAACAAACATGCCTCTGTTTTGTTTTTTGGTTTTTTTGGTCAGCAGTGTGTTGGGACTTAAAACCTTCCCCTCTTTCTTATGGTATAAATGCTGAACACTCTATACGTTATTCATGGTTGTTTTGTGATCTCCTGGAAGTCATTGAGGCCCTTTTACAATAAAAGTGCCTCCTGCATTTATGGGGAATAACAGCTTTTCCTTTGGATCACTTGTTATATTCTTTGAAATGGGTTTGTGACCCTTTCCAGACAGATAGATGTCAACAACTTAGTGTGTTTCTACTGTTTTTTTTCTTTGTTCTTGTGTTGCCTTTCGAGATCTTTCAGCTTCGAGGTTCTACTTAACTTATTTTTTATATATGCAGGACAGGAAATAATTGTGAAACCTGAGCTTTATTTATGAAAAATGTTGTCTAATGAAAGCTAAATAATTATTTAAGAAGAGGGTAATTACTTTTTCACATAGGACCAGGTCAGTGTTAATAGTTTTTTTTACCCTATTGTTTGAAATCATTATTACAAAATTGTCTTTTCTATTTACACTGGTTATCTTTACCTGATATAAAAAATAGTCTGTCCATTTGAAACATTTCAGCGTAACAAAAAAGCAAAAATAGTGGGAAAACAATTTTCACACCACTGTATCCTTAATTCTGATCAGTTTTACTATCCGTACAGAAGAAAAGCTTTGCCACAGCATGATGCTGCCACTACCGTGTGTTTCAGATGGGATGGTTTATTCAGGGATGATGTTCAGTATCACTTTTTCCATCACAGTGATGTTTTTTTTTCTTTAGGCCAAAAAGGTTAATTTAGTACCTTCTTGTCCATGTTTGATGTGTCCATAACAAACTGCAGCTTCGTATGGACCTATTAAGGCCTCTCCGTTTGTGTATTGCACAACTGTTTTTTATATTGTTGAACAGTTTTAGAGGACTCAATAAAACTACACGCTTTCATATTTTTCTTTGTAAAAAAACATTTGAAAGTCACCTATCGGTTTCCTTCTCTTTTTTTACAGTGATCTACTACGCTTTGTTATTCTATCACATAAACCCTCAGTAATTTCCATTGAAGGTTATGGTTGTAAAACTTTAAAATGTAAATAAGTTCTTCAGCAAAGCCCTGTAACTGTGGTAAAAACTGTTTCCCTACTGTTATTTCTGTACTTGATCGACCTGATAGGTTTTCAGATACAAAAGTGCAAATGCAGTCTTCTATCCTTACTGTCTCCACATTGCTCTGCATTTTTTTTTTTAGAGACTGCATCAGGCTTTATTTCCTCCACCACAGTTTAACTCTGATGAAATGCAGTAAGACTCAGTCGACAAACAGTTCTAGTGGCAATCAATGCGGTCCTGTCTACTCACAGCAAAGTAGTAAAATGTCATTGAGCTGTTTTCGGTGCAGCAGAACCCAAGCCAGATAATTACATAGCATGCTGTTTGGGTGAAACTGACTTGAGAACCAAGGTCACGGCGTACGTATGGTTCAAAGGCACGCAGAAACTCCCTTTTAATATAGCCTACCCATCACAGACAGAAGCACTCTCCGCTGTAACCCCACTTGTGTTTGTCTTGCCGGTCTCTATCAATTCAGCGTTACGGCTGAAGTGGCACTCAGCTCTCTTCGCCAACTGAGTGGCAGTGATGATGACTAACTGCCCGGCTAATGCGATACATTCCAGCAGTGTGTTGGGCGCAGTTGCCGGACCGAGGGTCAACACTGGTCAGCAAGTTTGCGTACCAGATTGGCACATTCAGCCCTCGTGGTTTAACGCTTTAAGAGCTCTGATAAAGAAGGCTGGCATTTCCGTTAGTACTTGAACATGGTTCACAGAGCCTGCTGTACTGCACAAGAGACTGTTTTGGTCTGACCAATCAATCGCAATGATTACATTTGTTTCTAAAAGCAGCCTGAATGATATGTGGCTCAATATGCATATCATTTTTTATTTCTTTTTTTGTATTTAGACATGAAAATCCATGACTTTTGTTGTTAGGATATTCACTTAAATTATGTCTCTATACAACATGTATCATAGCAAGTTAATAAAAAAAAACATAGACAAGTTGAACATTCTAATTCTAATAGAAAACTGGTTTCGTTATTGGAAAATGAAAGTAAATTTTCCCCCAAAGCATCTAATCTCAAACTGTCTGAATAAAATTGGGCTAAATTCCTAAAAAAAAATGTGATTACATTAATCAAAGCACAAGTGCATTATACAATGGAGAAAATAAGTGCTGAATACTTCAACATTTGTTCTTAGTAAATGTATTACTAATTAGACCGTAATTTGTACACGATGTTGATAACAACCCAAGTAATCCACCCATACAATGAAAAATCAACTAATTAATTCATAAATCAGGGTATATTTGATAAAGGGGAATGCCACGGAAAAGAAGTGTTCAACATAATTACTGATTCTGATACTGTTGTTTTTTTTTTGTCCTGCCTTAATAGAAAAGCTTGTTTTGGTAATGACAAATAAACATTTTTTGGTTCCTCAGGCTCTGACCTTCAGTTGTTTTCATGGATTTTCAATTTGATTTAAGTCAAGTGATTTACTGAGCCCTGTTTTGGGGATCATTGTCTTTCTGAAAAAGCCATCCCTGTTTCTTTCTCTATTTGTGTGGATTAGTTAGGTTGTTTCTAACATACAACGAGAATTTTATGTCAAAGACCCCATTAGAAATATTCAAACTAAGGAAAACATTGAGTTGTTCAGTCCTTACCTAATGCAATGTATGTACCTTTAAAGTGTTTGCAAAACAGGATAATTTTAATTCTTAATCCCCTAGCTATAATTTTCTCTTTTTTCAAAGATTTAGGACACAATTATTTTACATTTATTCTATTTTTTTTCTCTTCTTTTCTTTTGAGTTATTACTGGTATCTCGATCATATTCATTCTTACATCATAAATGAATCATGTCTCAACTCACAAGGTCTCCTGAAGAATTGATGTATCCCTGTCTTCTCATTTATGTTTTAAATCTTATGCTCAGTACAGTTTTTTTTTTTTTTAAAGTCACTATGCTGTTGAAAACCAAACTATTGCTCTGAGTTGGAAGGTCACAGACGCTTTACAAAGATGGGAGTGTTGTACTTCCATGGTTTTTGCAGTAAAAATACAATAAGTTGAGTCATTTCGGAATATCCAGAGATAAACATAGGCGGGAATAATTACACGTATGCAGAATCCCTGTCTGAGGGAAGAAAAACCAGTCGTTAAACCAATTATTCTTCTTTGTGAGTCATTGTGCTCCATATAATGTATTGTAATCCTTTGGTGTTGGAAATGTGCAGTGTGAGGCTGCCATGATTCTTCTTTGGCCAAGCTGGGAGGACTACAAACGCATTAGAAAACCCCAATGGAGTGCAGAAAACAAGTGCTCCCAATCTGCTCAGACTAACATTATCTTTTTTTTTTGACACAAAAACAAATAAACGTTGAGACTCGGTCACAAATTTGTAGTAAGGGTCTACATGAAGAGTCCATTTCACTAATGTCTTAAGAATTGTTAAAACTGCTTTATTTTTGGAAACTTTGCTTGACTGTTTGCTCAAAATTAATCATTTACTGATTTAGCTTAGGTAATCAAAACATGTCAATGCTTATCTTGTCATAATAAGAGAGAAACATGTTTTGTTTCTCTTTGTCGGAGTTAACTACCTGTGTCTAGGTAAACATTACCAACAGCGTAATGCAAAATGAACTGATTTGAATAGTGTACCCAAGTCCAACTCATAGACAGAATAAACAGTTTTGAATAGACGCCAGGTTCACACAATGTGCTCATTTATTTAACTTCTACCAGTAAGGGTATCTGCCTTGGAGGTTCTAGGACAAATGGCGCCCTGGGCCAGCCCCTATATCTGCCCCCATCCTCCAGTGAGGTAGTGAGTTGTCTCACTACCTCAATGTTGTTCTTTACCTGGTACCACTTTAATGTACAACATCAAATCCATATGCATATAAGTCACCTTAAATGTACATAAGTCATCTTAAATCTCTGCTTTATATCTTTTTTTTTTCGATCCACTGTATATATGTGGAAGCACTGTATATACCTCATGCACCTTTTTCTCCTTTTGGCACCTTCTTTTGATTATTGAGCCGATGTGAGACGTGAATTTCTCCACTGTGGGATCAATAAAGTCTATCTTATCTTATCTTATCTTATCTTATCTTATCTTATCTTATCTTATCTTATCTTATCTTATCTTATCTTATCTTATTACACCATCCTACTCACAACTAAAGACACACTTAGGGTTGTTTCACTGAATTTGTTCTATTGCTTAGAGAGATGGTACCAGGGCCATTTCTTAACTGGTTCTATAAAAGCACCGGTCCCAACCTACGTGGCCCCATGTATGTCACTATAAATTTTAATATTAAAACAATAATAGCATTAAAAATGTGGATTATGGATTAAGCCAAAAAAAAAAGCAGCTGGGGGCACAACTCTGTGTTGTTTATTTGGTGCTTGCACCAAATAAACAACATACTTTTTTAATGAAAAAGTGTGTTTTTATAGTTTTTTTTTGTCTTATAATTAATTAATTAATTCAAAAATTAAACTAATTCTGTATTTTTGAACATGGCTCTTAGAATATCTTGACTGTTGTTATGACCATGACCATGACCTGGCTTACAGCTCCTTTTCCCGGTCCAAGCTTCTAGCTGGATCATCAGAATAATGGTGCAAGAGCCAGAGCTTGACATAGAGCGAGCTAGATTTATAGAAACATAGACAGCCTAGATACATATAGACTAGATTTTTTATATACTTCAGTGATGTTTTTACTAAAACTGAGGATTCTTGAAAAGTAGAATAATTAGGCCCGAGCAGCGAAGCGCTGCGAAGGCCTATTGTTTCTGTGTTGTTTCTTATTATTATTTTTTTTATTCTGGGCCGCAGCAGGCTCATCATAGAGAAAAAAAGTCAGGGAAAAAACAACAAAAAAGTGAACGTGCTGGTCTGGCGATGGGTCGGATGAATCGGAGGCAAGGGACCCAGAATTCAGCCAGGCCAGCAGAGGTTCGGTAAAATAATATTTATTAACAAAATCCAAAAACCAAAAAGGGCAGAGAAACAAATAGTCCAGTTGGGCAGGAACAGACAGAAACAGGGTGGCTCAGATCTCTGAGGAACAAGTGGTCAAAAATCCAAAAGCAAACCAATAAACAAACTTGCAGGAGGAGACTCACCTATACTCAAACAGTAAACAAGAACCTAGAGAAGACAAAACTCAAAGAAACCAGAGAACCTAAGGAAGGAGGGCAAAATACCTTAAACATAAACCAGAACGTGACAGATACAAAAAAGTCCCTGTCCTTTAAGTAGGATTTAAACCAGTGGAGAGCTGTACCACAGAGGCCGACCCAGTTCTCCAGGCGCTCTAACAGAATGGAGTGATCAACAGTATCAAATGCTGCACTGAGGTCCAACAGAACCAGCATGGTGGTTTTTCCGCAGTCTGTATTTATATGGATGTCATTAAACACCTTGATAAGCGCGGTCTCTGTACTGTGGTGAGCACGGAAGCCAGACTGGAAAACGTCAAAGCGGCTGGTCGTTGTTAAGAAGGTGTTTAATTGTTGAAACACAGCTTTTTCAATAATCTTACTGATAAAGGGGAGGTTTGAGATGGGCCTGTAGTTCTGGAGTAGTAGTTTGTCTAAATTGGTTTTTTTTTAACAGTGGTTTGATAATTGCTGTTTTTAGGGACTGGGGGGAAACACCTGACAGAAGGGACGTGTTTATTATCTGAGTCAAATCAGACGCTATGACAGGCAAAACTTTCTTAAGGAAAACTGTGGGTAGAGCATCAAGACAGCATGAGGAGGAACTTAGCTGCTGAATGGTCTCCTCTAAGCTTTTGGAGTTTATTTGGCTGAATTGGGACATTTTGTCAGGATAAGATCCAGCTGAATACGGCTTTGGTTCTAGAGTTGGTGTGGATGTACAAACTGATCTTCTAATTATCAGTTTATTTATTTTTTAGACTAGTTCCATATGAGAGGTTGCAAGAAAACTTGTAACTTTACTGAATTTGCAGCTTAAGAAGATTGGGTTTGACAGACAACACCAACTGTCCCCTCAATCCAGTGCACACAATACCACAACAGACCTCATCACGCTCTACAGTACATCAAGAAAACTAAATCAACTAAAACAAGTTCACGAGTGCACATGAAATGAAGTTAATACATATTTGTGTGTCAGGGTGTCTAAGCACTCTCCAGAATTTGACATCTCAGCAGAGCCTGTAATAATTATAGAAAGTAACGTTATAGTTGTTCTGCCTTTTGTTAAGACAGCAAGGAATTCATGTTGTGAATACATTACATAAATAAGATATAAATTAATTATTAGTCAGAGGAAATCCATTGTAAAAACAGTTAGAAACTTTTGGGTTCATATTTAATCAGAGTGAGACATCACAACTTTGTTAGATCTCTATGTGAATTACGAGATAGTTAGTGCTCTCACCTTAAATAAAAGATCTTTGACGTATTTTGCTCTGGTAAAAGCTGCTTTTCAGCGATGAAGCTAGGGAAACTGCTAATGTTGAAGTTGAATTTGTTCTACACGCTTCTGCCTTGGAAAATATTCGTCTTTTTACAAAAAGAATGTTTAAAGCCAGATTTGTGAATAAAGGTTATTCAGAGAACGCAAGAAAAGGAAGCTTTGTGTGGGGAACTTTTGTCCCAGCTGTCTAGCTGCATTTGGCCCCAGGACAGCACAATAGTTTTCTTGAAGTATAATTTTGGAAAAGTAGAAACAAGTATTAATTTCAAAAGGTAGGTAAAAGAGGATAAAAGTTTTTACAAAATCTTAAAATGATGGATAGTTGTTATTTCCATCTTGCTGTGAAAATTGGTGAAATATTATCATTTTTAATGCTTAGATATAAAATTGCAAGGCAATTACTAAAATTGCCGTTTCTTGAAAATGTTTTTTGGCATGCCATACTTTATATTTATAGGTAGCCTAGATGTGCATAATAAGAGTGGAACTAAAAGCTGGTCTAAAATTTTTATGGAGCTTTAACTTGCTAAGAGTAATAACGTTAGATGATTATATCTTTAAAATGAGATAACTGTCTCATAAAATGTGATAGTTTACTTGGTCTAAAGAGATGATTCAATTCAATGTTATTTATATAGCGCCAATTCATGAAATATGTAATCTCAAGGCACTTTACAAAGTCAAAATCAATCAGATTATACAGATTGGGTCAGATTATACACATTGGTCAAAAATATTCCTATATAAGGGAACCAATTCATTGCATCAAAGTCTTGACAAGTAGCATTCTCTCTTAAAGAAGCGTAGAGCCACAGGGAGAGTCGTCTACATTGTCCATGGCTTTGCAGCAATCCTACCTACTGAGCAAGCATGAAGCAACAGCGGGAAAAAAAACTCCCCATTAACGGGAAGGAAAAACCTCCGGCAGAACCGGGCTCAGTATGAACGGTCATCTGCCTCGACAGACTGGGGGTTACAGAAGACAGAGCAGAGACAGAACAAGACAGACAAAAAAGCACAGAAGTTCTACATTAGATGGTAGTAGCGGGTGATCTGTCTTCCCTGGATGATGCCACAGCTAACAGAACGCCGGACCAGGTGTACCTACTATGAAGAAAAAAGAAAAATCAAAAAGTTAAAAGCTGAAATGACAACAGTCATTCAAAATTGAAGAACAATAGACCCTGATGTCCTGCAGTAGCCTAAACGTATAGCAGCATAACTATAGAGGTAGCTCAGGGTAACATGAGCCACTCTAACTATAAGCTTTTTAAAAAAGGAAAGTCCAAAGAGCCAGCTTCTAGTGGAGAAGTTCAAGTATCTTGGGGTCTTGTTCACGAATGAGGGGAAGATGGAGCGGGAGATCGACAGGCGGATTGGTGCGGCGTCTGCTGTGAAGCGGGCGCTGTACCGGTCCATTGTGGTGAAGAGAGAGCTGAGCCAAAAGGCGAAGCTCTCGATTTACCGGTCGATCTACGTTCCTACCCTCATCTATGGTCACGAGCTTTGGGTCGTGACCGAAAGAGCGAGATCCCGGATACAAGATCCCGAAATGAGTTTTCTCCATAGTGTGTGTGAGCTCTCCCTTAGAGATAGGGTGAGGAGCTCAGTCATCCGGGGAGGACTCAGAGTAGAGTATGGGGTAAGAGAGCTTTCTAAATAGATTTGTACATAAAAGGATAGTTGTGTCCATATCAGTCAGAAGTTGTGCATAACAAACATTTGTAAACTCATAATAATTTAAATCACATTCAAAAGATACAACATACGGTTTAAATAGTTACAACTTCAATAACTAATAAATACAAATTTCAAGTTTAAATTTGTGCTTTACTCTTTATGAACACAAACAGCAGCGGCTGCTTGAGAATACGGATTTTTTCTTTGAGAATACGAATTCACAACAGTGGTCTGACGTCACGGTTTCCAAGGCTGGTTAATGGAGCACAGAGTGCGAAGATAGGAGCCGCGCATGCGTTCTTCAGACTGACCGCCTCAGAATACACCGCGGCTGCAGATTCATTCCAGACAGCGCAGAGTGTCTGATCCATACTCCATTCTGGAAGGTGGCGGTAATGCACCTATAAGTTGTTTTCCAACCGCCATTAAAAACAAGAGAAGAAGAAGCAGAAGAAGAAGAAGAAGACAGCGCAGAGATCACAGTGGTAAGTTGAACACTCCATTTTCTGCTGCTGTTGTTCTTCAAAAGTACGTTTTCAGATTGTTTGAGGCGAGAATAATATACTTTTAAGCTTCCCAATTTACAGAGTTGGCGCGTAATTTAAAAAAAGAGTCTGATTTATTTGTTTTGTGTTTATCAGACTGACGCGTGTTGCTTTATTAACTCAATAATTGCTGGAATAAATTGTAAATGTCTCCCAAGGGTGACAGCATCATATAAAATAGGGCTGGACGATAATTTAATAACAATATATATCAGTCGAAAGACGTGTGGCACAATAAGGGAAAAAAGGATCGATAAAAGTTGGTTATACAGACAGTTTTCCTTTCTTCCTTTTAACCTAGTTGATGCTACAGTCACTACTTCCTCTCGACCAATCGTAATCGCGGACCCAGGCACGCCGTCACAAAGTGCCGCCCTCTCAAACCACAACACAGAGCACGTGAATATGTCGCAGCAAGGAGCAGCGGGGGAAACGGTCCCAAAACGGGGTTTTACTAGTTCGCCAGCCTGACAGAAATAAACCACAGTGATTTGTAAAACTTGCAAGGAACCGGTAAAAACAAAGTCTGGTAACGCAACCAACTTGTTTCATCACGTAAGCCGCTCAGCCGCTCACTACCGCAGCAGCGCGAGCCGTTTTAGCCCCGCGCGGCTCCGCGTCATCTTCTTAGGAATCTTCTGGAAGTTCTTCCAAAACAAAGCAGGTAACAGCAACTAAACTGGGCTTCCTTCTTTGTGATAAAATGACAAAGTGTCCTGGCGGCATAAGGACATCACGCATGCAGTAACATGCTTCATAGTGATGGACATGAAAAACCTGGCTTCAAACTCGCCACTCTTGATCTGCAATATAAAGTTCTGGTACGCAAGTTTTTCTCTAACAGCGCTGGTCACTTGAGTTTATTCTTTGTCAGTATTTAATAACATCACCCAGGTCTCTTAAGTTGAGTTATTTTTCTTTTAAAAAAATCAGTTATGGTTAAAAATGTTGGGTAAATAAGAATTTATTTGGGATTGAGTGTTTGTGTGTGATATATTAAAATTAAGTCATTTAGCAATATTATAAGAGCCAGGTTTTAAATCTTTTTGATAATTATCTATCCATCAATTTGCATTTTTTTTATCAATATGCTTTTTTCTATATTGTCCAGCCCTAATATAAAATCTATAAATAAATAAATTCTTTAAATGTTTTTCCTAAGTGAGTTTCCTCTGAGTGAGGACACGAAAAATTGAGAAGAGAAAGTGGGAAAGAAAACAATAGTAACAATATATGAAAAAAAAAAAAGATATTTATTTTAGACAAATGTTTTAACTTTGGAACAGAATGAAGGTGTAACATATTCAACAAATTAACAGTTACTAACGTGGTTTAAAACAAATAACTTCTATTAACATCTTATACAAATAGACAACACCTACAAACATACAATTAAAAAAATTTGGAATGGAAATTAATTCACTGATTATTTTATGTATTGTTACAGGTGGTGAAAAAAATGAAATGAAGCAGCGTGTGGACATGACTAAAACTGATCTACGTTAGGTCAGGTGTAGTCATGTTCACTTAAACATGCAGCCAGCTGGAGCAGCTCCGTCTTCAGCCGCCGGATGGCCGTCCTCCTCTGGGTCGACCTCCACATCTAGCTGATCACCTGCTGCTATACTAATACTGTGGAGGATGCAGCAGGCGCCGATTACTTTGTGGGGAAACGTCGGGCGGACCTCCAGCACCTTTAAGAAGATGGAACGCCACCGTGTCTTCAGATCACCAAAGACACACTCAGTGATGTTTATCAGCCTTGTCGTGGTGCCTGTTGTAGCGTGCCTCCACTAGAGCTGTACCAAATAAAAAATTAACTTGTAATTTAGGTAATATGCTGATATGTCTTAATCTTCTATCCAATTTATATAATCTATGTATCAATTGTGTGTCATTGCTGGCTCTATTTAAGGACAAGAAGGTAAGAGATCTTACTGGCAAGCTGTTTTCCTATAGGATGCTCCACAGGCCAGCCAGTAGAGGGTCAGCAGCACCTCTATCTCCTGTGGCCATCCATGGACCTTCTGATGGGCAGCAGCTGAAGGAGGAGGACGATGGTGGCCCTGTTTAGCTAAAAGGCTGGTTTCAGGTCCCCTTCATTAAAAAATATTTGGAGGATTGGCACAGAGGTGTTTATCCTCACATATTTTGTTTCTGTTTCTTCCTGTAAATAAAAAATGCCAAATGTTACCATAATTGTTTTTTTCAATTCTCATCTTTTCACACCATAAAACTGTATGTGGTTAACATGCAGATTATTATAGTTCTCAAGAAAGAAAGTGTCAAATGTATAGTAGTAAATGTAACAAATGGCTTCCCTTCTCTGGTATTTCTACCATTTCACTGAAAGAATGAACTGAACTAACTGCACATAATTTATAGATTAATCGCTGTAAAGGTGGACAGACAGAAATAACTTTTCCTTAATGAACAATGCTGTGAAGGTTAGACAAAGTAGCTTAACTCTACTCCCTTTACTGTTACTAATATATAAAAATTGTGTTTTCGTTTGAATTATTTACAGATAAATAGTCACAATTTCAACGTGATCACATGTTTAATACCATCCTCAATGTTGTTTTTTTAAAGATAAAAGTAGGAAATAGGCTGTCAATCTTAAAAAACCTACCAGTTGGCACAGACGCTCAACGTCGGACTTTTTATTAAAATTACGCACTAACTCTGTAAACAGGCCACATAGGGAAGCTTAAAAGTATAATGTTCTCGCCTCAAACGATCTGAAAACGTACTTTTGAACAACAGCAGCAGAAAAGGGAGTGTTTAACTTACCACTGTGAGCTCTGCGCTGTCTGGAATGAAGCTGCAGCCGCGGTGCATTCAGAGACGGTCAGTCTGAAGAACGCATGCGCGGCTCCTATCTTCGCACTCTGTGGTCCATTAACCAGCCTTGGAAACCGTGACGTCAGACCACTGTTGTGAATTCGTATTCTCAAAGAAAAAATCCGTATTCTCAAGCAGCCGCTGCTGTTTGTGTTCATAAAGAGTAAAGCACAAATTTAAACTTGAAATTTGTATTTATTAGTTATTGAAGTTGTAACTATTTAAACCGTATGTTGTATCTTTTGAATGTGATTTAAATTATTATGAGTTTACAAATGTTTGTTATGCACAACTTCTGACTGATATGGACACAACTATCCTTTTATGTACAAATCTATTTAGAAAGCTCTCTTACCCCATAGTAGAGCCACTGCTTCTTCATGTCGAGAGGAGCCAGTTGAGGTGGCTTGTGCATCTGGTTAGGATGCCTCCTGGACGCCTCCCTGGTGAGGTGTTCTGGGCACGTCCCACCGGGAGGAGGCCCAGGGGAAGACCCAGGACACGCTGGAGGGACTATGTCTCTCGGCTGGCCTGCGAACGCCTTGGGATTCCTCCTGAGGAGCTGGCCCAAGTGGCTGGGGAGAGGGACGTCTGGGCCTCCTTTATAAAGCTGCTACCCCCGCGATATTGCTAAAGTGTTCCTTTGGCAATAGTCCAATTGCTAAAGTGTTACTTTTACATTACTTTTGGGTGTGTATCCACCAATTTAGATGTTAAACTTTCATAAAAGCTGTCTTAATGCAAGAAACAAAACCCTTAGACACATGAAATAGCAAGTAACTTTAAAAAACTAAAATGGTTTTGTTAACTTTTCACATTAAGCTGGATTAACAGCTAGTAAGATACCTTTGATTAAATTGGTATACTAATGTTTAAACCAGGGGTGTCAAAGCTACGGCCCGCGGGCCCCCGTGAGTCGTGGGGGAGCGCTGCCGAACACGTTCCTGTGAATCGCCCAGTGGACGGGCGGGCAAAATGCGTGACAGCATCTGCGGTGGCGGGCGGCCGGCGGTGCGCAAATCCCAGCGGTGGCCAAAAGGCCAGAGCGGCGCTTTGCTGCGAGGGCCGCTCATCACCGCTTGCGGTTTTAATGGTGCTTGCATTTCCCTGAGCAAGACCTTTTATCCCAGAATGTTCCCAGGGGCGCCGCACAATGGCAGCCCGCTGCTCCCTGAGGGATGGGTTAAATAGAGAGGATGAATTTCATTGGAATGTATGATGCGATGGATCTTTGCAAAACTGAACTTGCAAGGCTGAACTCATATTAAAGGCATGCGTTAGAGCTTGAGTCTGGCAACATATTAGCACCCACTGTGAACCCTGTTACATAAAGCTCTACTTCTCTAAAAGATTCAGGATTTTGGATTTTGACGTCATTTACAGCGTGTAATAATATACGTATCCCTAATTAAATGAAAGTTCTGAGGTTTTTGTAAAAGTAAC
Organism: Fundulus heteroclitus; assembly: GCF_011125445.2. Classification (NCBI taxonomy): domain Eukaryota; kingdom Metazoa; phylum Chordata; class Actinopteri; order Cyprinodontiformes; family Fundulidae; genus Fundulus; species Fundulus heteroclitus. The sequence continues at coordinate 18,163,755 of NC_046381.1, forward strand.
ATGTTCACACAATTTTTATGATGCTGCTGTGTTGGACTATGGAGATTATAAAGCCAGGTCATCTGGACCATTAAGGAGCTGCGCATTTTGCTCTTCTGCTAGTGTTATCCACCCCCTGCACCAGACTGTAGAGGAGCTGAGCAGCTCCTTTAGTGCCAGACTAAAACATCCTGTCTGTAAAAAGGAGCGCTACCGCAGGTCATTTATTCCTGCTGCTATCAGACTTTACAATGCTGCACTGTAACTGCAACTGTGACCATAACTGTAATAATTAACGTGCAATAACCGAGGTGCAATAATCTATTTAATACACTGTCCTACAACCCGTGCAATAATCCTGATGTAGTGACTTCTGCTGCTATCACCACCTGAACATAAGTCAGCACAAATGTATGTATGTATGTATGTATGTATGTACAAATGTATACAATGTATATGCACGTACATACGCGTAGGTGCGTATGTAAGTAGGCGCATAGATATATGTATATATTCAAGTATATAGATATGTTTATATATATATATATATATATATATATATATATATATATATATATATATATATATATATATATATATATATATATATATATATATAGACCACTTAGAATGTAAATGAGACATCATATGCCCATTCCTATTTCCTTTTTTGTATTTTTTTGGTATTCTTTCTGATCCATTCTATATATGAAGATTCACTGTATATAACTGAATGCACCTTCCCTACTCTGCACCTTCTTGTATGAGCCGATGTGACGAGTGAATTTCTCCATTGTGAGATCAATAAAGACTATCTTATCTTATCTTATCTTATTTGTTAGCCCAAAAGGTTTCCACCAAGAATGGATTAATGGAAGTTGCTTCAAAAACTATTTTGCAATACGTCTCAGTTTGCAAAATATATGCACAGTACATACGTAGTTTTTGTTGTTATAAAAAGCCAAACAAATCTTATGTTGGTGAACATGTGCATGATAAAAAAAAAGTTTTTTCAAAAAATAACGTTTTTTGAAAGTTGAAGAAGAAAAAGCTGCCATCTGGTGAAATAGATAAAATATAGACCAAAGAGTGGTTGTTTCCTATCGTCAGAAGCCAAGGTCAAGGTTTATCCAAGTGGCTTCCAGTGACAGCGTTTTTCTCGTCTGTGTGATTGTGGCCTGACAGTGGAAGGGTGTGCCTCACATAGGCTTGACCCCACTCGGGCCGGTGGTTTTCTGACTTGGCACAACACTTGGCTGACAGAACTGTAACTGTGGTGTGAGGATGGTGTAGTCTAAAGACAGCTTTCAGCTTTGTGTGGTGGTTTCAAAAATGTAGGGTTTCAGAAAGGAAAGTTCACTGCACGGTTTAACGGCAGTATAGTCCAAATGGTTGCCCAAAGGATACAGTTTCTTCACTTTCATAATCAAAACAGAGCTGAATCTAGTTTCAGCTTGGCTGTAGTGTAAATGTGGGCCATTTCTATGAAGGTTCTTTGACTGGCAGAGCCTCGGCAACAGCTTTTTCACGAAATGCATTTCATTGTTATTCTGCCTCCTATAGTAAACAGCAACAGTAATTTTAACAAGTGTCCTTACCTGCGAGCTTGAAGGCTTTTAAAGGGTATAAAGTGTGGTGTAAACAATGACTTTACAAGCCATGCTAAGGGCCATATCTCTCAGGGGTGTGACGGGCAGACTTGTTTTACAGCCACGCAACAAGCATAGTTCTGTCTTTATCTTCCCTGAATGGCAAACACTTCCTTAGGATGATGAGAGAATTAACAAATGGGCTCACAGTATTCATGAAAGCAAGAAGCTGTAGCTGGAATCAGGGATGCTTTAATTAGGCATTTGGGGATGATTCATTTAAATTTAAAGGCATCCGAGGTCTTTGAGCTTGATTTCCGAAACCAAAAAAAAGCCTCCTTCTATTATTGTCCCAGGTCAGCTATGTTCTTGTCATGTTTTATTTGAATTGATGTCAAGATGCAAGTGGAAGGAATGCAGGCTTTTTATATATTTATGGATTTAAACGTACTGGAAGAACTACAGGCACAGATTAAACCTTTTATGCATTGTGGTCGCTAAAGTGGACAGCTATTCAATTTTCTGTTATGGGTGTGGATACAGGTGACATGGTATATGGGGGTGTTTAAAAATGACAAAAAAATAGTATTATGATATTCTTAATAGCAAGTTTATGTTGATACTTAGTCGGAACCACAACTCACGGTGTTCAGCTGTTTTGGGTATTGACATAATGTTCAACGCCTCTTTATAGCAATATCTAGCTGACCTACTGTTTTTGAGAGTTGGAGAAAACATCTGTTAAACTGACTTTAAACAGGCTCTTTATTCAGTCAAAACGTAACTTTATGTGCTTGAGAGTGTTATATTTTCACAATTTAAACAGCAAAACATAAATCATAAATCGAAGACCTTGACTAGCTTACTTTGTTGTGGTTTCCCATGAGGCCTGCTGCTTACGTTTGAAACTGTGACTGGTAAAATCCAAACTTTGGTAGGCAGGTACTAGGTGCTGCTGAGTCCAATCAGCTCAGGAGTTCTGCTACATGTTCCTGCGTTCTCCAAACGGATTTGATGGAAGCAGTCCCAGATTAATATTGTGCAGAACATTCTGGCTTGCCAGGTTACGCAATCGGTGTTAGTCCACAAAAAAAGAAGAAGAAAAAAAACACATATGGACAGCAACAGGATATAAATGTGATATACTTGGATTACATGTTGCCATTACTTTTAGATAAATATTGGTAACAACAATTGAGATCTAATATTTTTATGTTTTTATGTTGGGTAAAATATGCAGTTAATCATCTTTTCATGAAAGCGGACAGCATGGATATTTGTACCAATATATTTTATATAGTTTTCTTGAAAATACATCAGTTGTAACTGTGTTTGAGGTAAAACCTGTTTTTTGTTATGGGACTGTAGTTTCTAGCTAACTCAGTTGCTTGTTCCAGTTTATTTTTGGTTTAATTTTGTGATGTGCAGTATATGACAAAAAAAACAACCTCTAACTAATGTAGTGAAGCGACGTCTACTGCCCTATTTAAAGTGCCTCTGAATGTCTTAAAGTAAAGGAATGTTGGGATTTCATACATGTGGTTATGGCAGAGCTGAGGGTGATGAGTGAGATTAAAATGCTGAAGCATCTGAAGATGCTGAAAAAGTTGAGGATTTGACAACTGACACACTGTAGCTCAAGGACAGAAAATCAGATATCCAGATGCTAAGCTCAAACCTTTTTAAGTTTGGGACAATGTGTATGTGTTTTTGAGATGTACTGACAGATTGTTGATTAAATTTGTACATCCTTGGGTTCATTGGGAACTTCCTTTTTGCTTAGTGTTATGAACACTATCTTTATAGTTGTACAAATGGGCCTATCCCTCCCCTAACTTGTCCTGCTTGGGTTTTGGTCTGGCCAACTTAACAGTTTTTTTTTTTTTGACAGGCTTGATTTTCCCCATTAAAATTATTTATTTTACACTCTTTAAAATAAACATTTATAAATCCAGTCCTCATGTCCTTTTCCCTCTTTTTTGTCACAGAGCCAGGCTGTGGTAGGACCTATTTGTGGCTCCATGGCGGTTAGTTTTACGTGATTCTTTTTATGCCTTAGGCCAGAACACTTTTCACCTGTAAGATTGTTTTTTTTTTATTCTTGACATAATTTTGACGAGAGTTCAGCTGTGTGTTTGTGACATTTTAAGTGACATTGCATTTATTTTTTGATTTATTAAAGCCAAACAGGTATTTGGGTTTTTTTTAACCGCTCTTTTCCTCACATCACTCTGAGGTAATAGTGGCCATTCCTGCAACTCCAAATAACCACCGGGCTGCATTAAAAGTGGACTGGCTTGTATTGCCACGTGGTATTTACACCACGCACAGAAAACCCATTCATGTTTCTGAATTGGTTCCCATGTTGCATTGATGCCAGTCCACCATAACTTTTAGGGCAGCCAAACTGGAGACTGGCATGTCTTTTGATGCGTGCTGTAAATATTTGTCCACCCCGTCGTTGTCTTTGTCTCAGGTTCTGTATCAGAGCGGGGAATTACAAATGGTATGTGAGTGATGGGGTGTCGTGTTGTGAGGAGGCGGGAGACACAGGGCTTATGGGGATGAGCTGGAAACCGCAAGTGTGTGTAGGTAGGTGGGTGGGGGGTGGGGGGCTGTCTGGTTTCTTTTTGGCTCAGAACCCTTGCTGCGCTGTTAGTATTCACCCTAATCCTAGTGTGTGTGCCCATGTGTCTGCATGGGATCACGCCTTCGTCTCGTCAGCAGCCAATCCCTTGATTCATTCAGCTGTTGCGCTGTCATGGCCGTGATGGGATTACAATATCACATTAATTTAACCATGCAAATGATGGCAATCCATGTAACATGCAAAGCAGAAATGAAATCTAGTAGGTGAGATGAGACATACTATGAACATACTGGCTGAGGGAGTTGTCCTACAGTTTTGTTTCTGCTGGAATATATATATATATATATATATATATATATATATATATATATATATATATATATATATATATATATAGATAGATAGATAGATAGATAGATAGATAGATAGATAGATAGATAGATAGATAGATAGATAGATAGATAGATAGATAGATAAATAGATAGATAGATAGATAGATAGATAGATAGATAGATAGATAGATAGATAGATAGATAGATAGATGTTGTGTGTGTATGTGTGTGTATGCATAAAAACTCCTTAATTTATGGTTTTGCAGAAATATGTTTCTAATTCTGCCACACTTCAGAAGTCCAGGAGCTGAACCAAGTACAATCGGATTAACCCCAATGAATGTGACTATAGAAAGCTCTGTTTACTCAGCTGTGCAGCCTTGGGAGGGCCCATCCGCTTTGGTAATGAATGTTTATAAATGCCTCCTTGGCCTCGTCACAAAGGCCAAAAAACCCTTTGAAGGCTGTTGTGGTCAATTTCAGCTTTTTTTGCACCCCTTTTTTGAAAACAGACTAGCAATATTATTTCTTTCTGTGTCTCACACACATGCAGAAATTTTTCAAAAAATAATCACACCCCCATTTACGAGGCTGATGGTAACTCTGGAGCAACTGCAGAGATCCACTGCTCAGGCGGGAGAATATTTTCACAGGACAGCAATTAGTCATGCAATCCACAAACTGGGCCTCTAAGGAAGAGTGGCAGGAAGAAAGAAGGTTTTGCTGAAAACCATAAGATGTCATTTTTCAAGGTTGCCACAAGCTATGTAGGATACGCCTCAATCATGTGGAATAAAGGTCTCTGAGATCACCCTGGCCGAAATAGTTAAAACATAGTGATGGCAGTATCATGCTGTGGTGAAGCTTCTCAGCAGGGACAGGGAGCTGATGAGAGTTGATGGGAAGATTGAGCTAAAACCCATGAAACCCTGTAAGAGCCTGCAAAGCAAAAGCTTTACATACATGGAGTCAGTGTTACAATGAAATATCATGATCCTCAGGTTATTTTTTATTGATTGTTCTTTTTATATTCCTGGGATCATGCACCTTTCAGTTTTCTCAACATTTCATGTTTATTTTAATAGATTATATATTAGTTAATTGTATCTTTTTTCTGTTAGATCTGTTAACCTGTCTGCATACCTTCAGTCTTCCCCTTCGTGTCGCTCACCTGTTGCTTGTCTCGTTAATTACTTGTTCTTCCCTCTCTGTTTAAACAACCCGTTTCTTTCCCTTGTTGTCGGATCCTCCGTTGTGTACCCTCCATTGTGCTACCCTGAGTCAACATCTTCTAAGTTCTCTTGAGTTTTTTTTTTTTGTTTTTGTTCATTTTATTAAATTTGATCATCGTCATGTCAGCTCCAGGCTCCTGTATACTCTTTGGTCCAGCCATAACTTCTCAAATCATGACATGAGGTGGTTAAGACCAAGACGTGTTCATTTGTCAGTATGACCTAATCAAACTCCAGACCTAAGTCCAATTGAGAACCTGTGGGAAGAGATGACAGTGGCTGTTTACAAATGTCCTCCATCCAATCTGACTGAACTGAAGCTTTTTTTTTTTTGCTAAAATAATAATAATAATAATAATAATAATAATAATAATAATAATAATAATAATAATAATAATAATAATGATTAAAAAATGGGCAAACATTTCAGTCTGTACTTGTACAAACCCTCAAAGTCACTCTTCAATATAAGGCATATTTGTGAAATGCAACAGACCTGGGCAGCTGAATACAAATGCACCTTATAGTGTTCATAGTTTGCTTGGTGTTTGTCTACGTCGTATATTCACCACACAATGTATTGCAGTCTCTGGGATATAATGTGACAAAATATGAAGAGGTTCGTTGAGTATGAATACTTTTGCAATGCATTATACAGAGGCATGCAGACAGACAAACACACACTTCATCACCTAGCAAGTCCCCCTTGTTGAGTCTGGGAGATTTATGAGGAAAAGCTGGGGTTCGTCGAGTACCGTGTCCCCCTCTGGGGGGATGTCACAGCTATATTTGTATGCTGAGGATCTTCTCTGTGGTGTTAAAAAAAAAAAACAAGCCTATAGTGGAGAAAAAAGATTTTCACATCTAAAACTTGGTTTCTTCCCATAAAATGAGAAGAGCAATGTATCTTAAATAAGTAGAAAGTTTTTTGGGAAAAGATGGTCATGACCTCCTGAATATATAGCTAATTAAAATTTATTAGCTTCATACTCGCTGCTCTCCTCTGTCATGTTTGGGTATCTTTCTCTAGAGAATTGAAAGACAAGGGAATGTGCCTTTGCATACATGGCGGCGTCTCTCAGCAGATGATATTGTTTTGTCACAAGAGCTGGGGTTTGCTCCCTATGCGTGAGTTGGAGGCAGCAGATGTTCTTTGGAGGATCCTCGTTTTTTTTTTTTTTTTTTTTTGTGTGTGTGTATGTGTGTTTTCTTTCACGCTGCTTGTCTTCGTTTTGAACCGCTCAGAAATCCCACGTTTGTCACTAAAACTGGAAGTGCTCACTTTTGATGCAGTCGAGGGAGAAAGTGTTTGAAACGCTGTCTGACAGGTGTGCCTGAAGAAGCAGATAATGTGTTTCGGGGAGGATGTTCAAGCTGTCCTCTCCCTCTGTTCTGGCCCTGAAGGATAGCTTCTGGTTAAAAAAATGTCCCTTTGAATGGTATTGTCTGTAAATAGTTTGAAGACTTAGATAGGAGTGTTTTTTTTTTTTAAATAAATGCGATGACTTATAAAATCATTATTTCCAGTTTCTTGGACAATGCAGTTATAAATTCTTATCCACATCACGTTACTTCAGTAAGGTTATTTTTTCCCCCATGTAAGTAATACCTAGACTGGATATTATGACACCGACCGTCAATGACTGTTTTGACCACGCTCGACTAAACCTATCGGGTAACCAGACGGTAGACAGGCCCTTGTCGTCGTTTGATTTGATTGGTCAGGGGTTAATGGGTTGGGCGCCAGGAGAACAGGCGTGTTGTGGATAAGATGTCGCTTTCTGTCTGGGACGTCTCTGTCTCATGCTATGTTTGTATGTTCTCCTTGCAGCACGAGGCCGACCTCAGGCTCCATAAAAATGTTGAATCTCATCTACCGCAAAGTATACATTTCCTTGAAACCTCTCAAACAAAAGCAGGGTTTAAAAATGAAAATAACCACTGACAGAAAGTAACGTGTCCATATTTCACTGTCCCTTTGTGATGTGGATTTTAGCACAGGGAGTGTGGGAATTAATAACGTAAAGTGCTTTCATACAAAAAAAAAGAAAAGAAAAAACTTCAGGGCCAAATTAAATGTTTTTTTTTGTATTTAGTGTTCCCTATTATTAGTGTTTATTTATTTTAAAATATTAATTTAATTTCAACCACCCATCCATTTTCTATCACCAGCGGTCAGTAGGCGAGAGGCGGGATACAGGTCGCCAGTCCATCGGAGGGCAACACAGCCACATAGGACAAACAACCACAGACTCACATCTAAGGGCAATTTAGAGTCACCAATGAACCTAACTGTCATGTTTTTGGACTGTGGGAAGAAGCCAGAGCATACAGAGAGAACCCACGCATCCACAGGCAGAACATGCAGAAAGACCCCAGGTCGAACCCTGAGGTTGAAGCCTAGACCTTCTTGTTGCAAGGCAACAGTGCTACCAACTGTGTGCAGCCCACACATTCTCATTTTTAAAAAAGTGAAATGTTTTATGACTTTGGTGTTGAAGTAACTTGTGCTCTTTTTTACTATATTTTACAAGGTGAGGAATGTAGAGTTATTTAGGCCTCTTATAAGTGTCCTTGTACAGTTAATGCTGTGATGAACAGATGAAAAGAGCAGCATACGGCATGATTTTAGCATCCCACTGAACTATACATGCAATTTTACAAACCTGAATCTCTCTGTCAATCTCTCGGCATATAACCTTGTCATTGAATTCTGACTAATAGGATTCATTGTGCAAAGTGTTTAAAATTGCTTATATAGACTTGGTTATAGACTTTATTCAGACAGGAGATAACATTCATTTATGTGGATATTTATATTTACAGTCGGATGGTCCTTGCAGATTAAAACACAAAATAAATTGTACTTGGAAGTCAAGCCGCTCTGCTCTGGCATCAGCTTGGCCACTAATGGTGTTGAAGTTACATCGACAGATTCTGTGATGTTGTACTGCCAATGCAATGTTGTTTGTTGGGTCTGTACAATCACAACCCAAGCAAGATCTTGTGTTGTGAGAGTGACATGATGTTTGCTGTACTGGTTGGCTCAGTCTATTGCTAACAGCACTTGGAGTGGAGAAATGGTAAATTTGATCTGCCACATGTGTTTTTTGGTTAATGTAGATATCTGTTTAACATCCCAGTCTAGGTTTTGGACCTTCAGTAGTGTTTTACCTGTGGACCAAATTTAGCCTGTTTTTTGTTTTTTTTTGTTTGTCCTAAAAAACAGTTTGTCATTTTGGGCAATATTTTTAACAAAATACAGAGGAAGGCACAATTGCAGGAGCTCTGGATGTGACTTGATTTTGCCTTCTGGCTGTGACTGAAATAGGACTTATTGTATATTGGTTAAAAAGTTATTAAAAACAGTGGCTCGCTCAGAGAGACATGTTTCTGTCAAGACAAACACAAACTGACCTTGCAGGGTTTTGTAGAACTTTATTATTATGTTGCATTTTCAGGTAAAAATATTGTGCCTCACAAAACTCCAAAACATGTCAAAGGGTTGGAGATACACCGATCAAAGACTTGTGCCAAATTTTTCATCTCCCGTTTTTGCAAAGGTTTGATCATAAGGAATTTTAGGGACGTTTTTTTGGTAAAACCTGTTTTGACACACTTTTTTTTATTTTGGCCACCCCATTATGAGCAGTTTTTTAGTAATTCAATGAGTGGTCAAGATGGGAAAACCATCACTGGAAGCAGGATTTTACTCTCTTTAGACAATGACAAATTGATTTGGAGGGGAAATTTTAAATGGTCTTTAATTAATCTAATCTAATATTAACACAGTTAGTAATTCTAACTGTAAACATCCGTCAGTGTGTGGTTTTCTAAAAAAAATAATTATTACCTCGGAGAGTTCTAAAAGATTGCCAAGATTTCCAAATCGGCTTATCGATAGGGTACACACTTATCCCTGCTGGGGTCGCGAGGGGTGCTGGTGCCTTTCTCCAGCTGTCAGTGGGCGAGAGGCGGGGTACACCCTGGACGGGTCGCAAGTCTTTCACAGGGCAACACAGAGACAAAGACCCAGGGTTGGACTCAAACCCAGGACCTTCTTGCTGCAAGGCAACAGCGCTACCCATGAAATGTGTGTGACTTTTGATTTCTCGTTGTTCGAATTCCATTATTGGATTTCTTTTCAGTTATTTTTCCTAATTTTAATGTTTCAACACCGTCGGGCACAAGACAAATGAGTGTCTACGTCTCTGGGTTACCTTTTGGCTTCCATGTGACTTTGGGCTGGTCTCTAATTGGTTAGATAAAGGAGCATTAAGCGAGATTTCATTGTTTTAGATGGAACTAGTATCTTTTTAGAGGGAATATGGAATGACATCACACACCATCTCTCAGTGTTGTTCTCCTGTCTCTTGTTGACAAAGCAGGGCCGGCTGCGCGTACATGTGCATGCATGTGAACAGCTACCACTCAGGGCTTAGCCACTCCCTGCCTATACAATGCCACTGGCAGAGCTGTGTAGCGTAGCAGCAAAATGATCCAGGGCCCAGCAGATCAAACTTTTCTCATACTAACAGTATTATAAAGTTGAGAGTTACATACATCTTCACTAGACATGTTCCTCCAAAATGTGATGCTGTTTTGGTGTGTATTTATCCTCCGCAAATATGCGCATACTAGTGAGACGGGGGGTTGGGGTTTTGCTACTGGAGTGACTTGATACATATCTTGTTTTGGTCTACAGACCGTGCTCAAGCCACACCTTGTGGTCGCTTATTGCTCCTTTAAAGATTCACTTTAGGGCAAAGCTCTCTGCGCCCGTGGCCAGTCAGTGCATTTTGTCACTCTTTTTACAAACAAATTATTTCGTCATACCTGTCAAAGTCACAGGCCTGGCAGCTTTGATACGCAGTGGAAAATGTCAATCACATGTGACACAAACAAAAGTATCACTACAAGAACAAGACAGGAGAGAATGGCACAGTTTATTTACAAAATAATGATTTCACAAGGCTTTCACTGGAGGAAACCAAAAATGCAGATAAAGGAACATGGACCAGACTAAAGGAACATGGGCCAGACTGACCAGAGTTAAAAGTTTCAGCAAGAGGCCGTGAAAAAAGGGTTTATTTTCAAGTAAAGTTTATCATTGTGGTAATCTATGGTGTCTCCTCCAAAAAGATTTATCACCACCATATTTGAGTTCATATTATGCTTAAAAGAGTAGAACAGAGCAACTTTGCTACAGTACGTTCAGCCTTATTTTTATCTGCTAAAGTTTGGCCAATTTACTTGTCTGAAACTGTAAAAAAACATCCTTAAGGCAGGTATAAATTTAAATACTGTAGAAGGATATAATGGTGAAAGACAGAAATTACCTTTCCCACCACAGTGAAAGTAGCTAACGTTGACTCGTCTTTGCTTCGTCACAACTTCCACGCTGAAGAGTGTTGTTGACCAAGGAGGGGTTAGATATAGCGGGTCAGGGCCGTTCAAGCTGATAATCACCCGATACCCATCACCAGGTGATCACCCTGTGCCTCTCAAGAAGGGATGTAGGTTCAGTAGTCATGAATGATTTTTGACAGGCTAAAAAATACTTTAAACTGAGTGGCAAAGAAAACTTTACAATTGATATATAAAGTACGCTATAAGTTTTTGAGTTTGAAGGTATGCTGTACTAACAGAGTGAGAAGACAATGTTTTAGATTTAAGCATTACTGGTCGTAACGGCCAGGCCTAATGGAGCCCTGAAAATGGTTAGACTTTAGATTCAGATTTTGCTTTCATCTGCAGTCACCGTGACCCTGATAGTTTCAACTTTGTTGTTTTCTCTTGTGTTTTTCACAGAGATGGAGCCATGGATCTTCAGGTTCAAAGCAGAGGGCACGGTGGATTATTCACAGCTGACCTTTGACCCTGGCCAGAATGAACTGATTGTCGGCGCCAGGTAACTTGCATCCATTATATATTTTTTTTCTTAACTCTTTTGCTTCGGTCTGGCTTCATCTTTCTCTCTTTCTTTTCAATCGGTCTCATTTTATTTCTCTTCCTCTCAGCTGCTGCATTGCATGAGTAATGATCAGCTTCCATATAGATGCCTTCAGAGGCATAAGAAAAATTGCTTTGGAGGATGGACTGCATTGTCTTTTTGAAGCTCTGCCAGATGCGTCTCTGTTGGTGTGTGCATGCACTTCTTGCTTATGTTATGGGGACTCAACAGTTTTCATTATGTGTTTACCTTTAAGCATTACAGTGACTGTCAAGTTAATGGATAATAGCACTTTCCCTCAATAAAAGCCATTAAGCAGAGGGTGAAAACTTGGTCTGGGTTTTTAGTTTGGTATAGACCCAGTGGGGTTGTATTTGATCTGTTTTTGCTGTTTAAAGTACATCTGCGACATAGATGCATATTCTTTGCATCTAAGTGAAGTTGATCTGCAAATATTTGATAAATAAAGAAGACACAAAAGTTCTATTTTAGTATAGAATAATTGCAGCATTTATCTGTAAAGCTGCATCTGAGTGCTTTTAAAAGGTTCTTTGGAAACATTTCACAATATCAACAATTTGCCAGTTCTGTCTCCACATTCTCGCGCTACTCGAATAAAAAAAGAAAGAACTTAAATATGAGATGTGGTGAAACTCGGTGTGCCACCTCGACAGCTGCTAAGTGTCTAACAGTGATGGGTAATGCACCAAGATTGATGGCAGCAAGCTGGGTTCAAAGTAAGAGAGATAATAGAAGAAAAGTGGGATCGATGTAAATATCAATACAGTAAAATGGGGGGCCACGGCCACATACAGACCTTTTCTGATAGCCGCTCCTCTGGAGATTGATGGATCTCCGCCAAACTGTTTTATATGTATGGCATGTGCTAGTGTGTGTTTGAGCATGACGTTAACTCTGAAAATAGATATTTGATTTACAAAAAGCAATGATTGCTCACATGAAAGATGGGCACTTTTTTTCCCCCAAACACTTTTTAAACACAGAAAAAAAGTTGTATTCTATTAGGCGTACTTAGCAATCCTATTACCATCCTGTCAGCACAAATGGGATTTAGCCTTCAATTTTAGTTTTTTCCATTAACTGTTGTTGCACTGTCGAAAGCACAAAGTAAGACTGAATCCCTACCAGAAACAGAAAGTTAATACTGTTTCTGGTTGCTTATTATTTTTTGGGGTTGAATTTCTACAACCATGTAATCAACAATAAATGCAGGTAGCAATGATATAATTCTGGTCACAAAAGGTTTAAAAAAAGGGTTAAACTACTTTAAACTTACCAAATAAAAGATTTTCCAACTAATAGTAGACAGTTTATTGGAACGGTTGGAAGTGTCAATTCTCGAGGGCCCGCTTCCTCCCTGTTTAGATGTTTCCTTGCTTGAACACGTCCAAAAAGATCAGTTTATAATTTGCAGGCTGCTTCAGAATTTAGTGATGGCTCCCAGTCAGTTTTCCTCTTTACCAGTTGTGCATTGCTTTTGTATCTGCATTACCTCCTTCAAAGTTGTAGCTGTAAAACATTTTATTAAAAATAAATGCATAAATACAAATATACTAACTGTGCTTATGTGCTCGGTCTTTGGATATCACTTATTATTATTTTTTTGTTATTTTTTTTTTATGAATATATGTAGATTACTAATCCAGAAGTTGCTCCAATCTTATGCATACTGCAATTTATTCCATATGTATATTATTTTCTGAACACTCGTTATTATGCCCTGTTTCCAGTTATGGATGTTTAATATCTCCACAAAGACCAGTTGACTCTTAAAATACCAGAGATTATGACCACCAATCCATCAGAAATAAATTTGAACAACCTTCTGTTAGCATAAAATCTTCATTAGTCTCAAAACTATGTGTTTTTGCAACAGATAACGATTAGATATAAAATTAGTTCAAAACATCAGTTGTCATTGTAGGGTCCATCATCACCAAGATCGCTATAACTTGATGCATGGTCATCACAAAACAGCGCTCTGCAGAAAGTTACTATTTTTAGAAAAAAAGCTGGGTGCAAATTGACCGGAACGCCAACAGAACAAAGAGCCAAATGTACAAAGTGACCAACATCCCTTGGTAGCAAGCATAGGTAGCTATTGGAGTAACGCATGTTGGATATGCAGTTAAAACACTGATGCACCGCTACCACATCTCTGTTTTATAGAATTGATTTGCAGATTTTATTAAATTTTAGTGATTATTTTTGTCTTTGTAAACAACTTAAATCATATTGTTCGGTATTCCTTCTAAAACATCCTTCCTTAGACTGTAACATTTCCTAAAAGCTGTTTGAAAATACCAGAAGTCAATTAGAGAGCTCCGAAGGATTTGGGAATGTTATCTCTCTGGCTTTCTTATCTAATTGTAGTTTTTTAAACTGTGCCGTGAAATCAAGCCCTTTTGCATGCCCTAATTATATTTTAGCCAAATCTGCCCATCTATTATTTTCAATGAGTTGTATATTTCAGTCTGCAATTATTTCAAACTGTCAGCCGTTTGAAAATTTGAGAGTTTCTGCAAGATTTCTCTGTGATAAAATCTTTTAACTACATTAGAAAAAAAAAAGCTTGAGCATGGGCTGCTAACCAATGCTTGTACTGTGATTAAAAAACAAACATGTTTGAAACATGTGGGGCTATCAGACCTCTAGAACTACCACACATCTGTGCTACTACACTACTAATTAGGAGGAAGAAGGTTATCTATAGACAGATAAATGCTGTTGTAGGACATACTGACACATCATGACATTTTCTTTATGTAAGAAATAAACGTCTATATCTGCTCACTTGTTTCTTTGCCGTCTACAGAAATCACCTCTTCAGGCTCAACCTTGAAGACCTGACATTGATCCAGGTGAGTGCTAATTCTCTTCTGCTCTGCATTTCTGCTGCCTGACTCACAGAGTTTTTCCTCAGTAAATTTGTACAAGCTGTCTCGGCTCATTTCACTCTCATTGCAAAACAAAACCCCACCTGGTTGGTTCTTGCACTACTCTACCAGCTTCCACAACTTCGGGCTGTCCCAGAGAAATGAGTTGCAACAACTCCACAAAACCGCCAGAGTGCTTTTGTGTGTTAATGTCAGAGCCTTTGGTTGAGACCCAAAGGGAGGGAAAGTGCGAGAAATATTCTTTATATCTAAATTCATCTTTAAAGCTGCTTGGATGAGATTGTAGTAGATGTGAAAAAGTGTTTCCACCTTACAAATTTCTTTTTTTTTTTTTCCTTTTTATCACAGGCAGTCAAATATGGCGGTGGGACAATGGATTCAGGTTTTGACTGATTGGCCATCAGTTTGTGACTTTAAGTATAAGCACACTTGGATTATTGAGCAGGACAATAATCTAAAGAACACTAGCAGGCCTAAAAATGTTGGGTGTTTTAGCTTATTGTATGACATAATCGAGGGCGTTTAAATATACAAAAACTTTCCCACAGTGTTGTAAAAGACTGACTGCCATTCGTTGCAAATGCATGAGAGTCATTATCACCGCCAGGTATTATGTTTAAGCGACATTCACTTTTCACATAGAGCCGAGTTGATTAAAATAGGATTTATTTCTTCCATACAATAAGTAGGCACTTTAAATTTACGTTTTATGTTAAATCAGGTTCTCTTTGTTATATTTTTTCTATGATCTGAAACCTGATTGGTTCGTTTATGACTGCGTGAAAGCCCAAAAAAATCTATTGTTGTCATTTATTTTCGCTTACTCTATCATGTATATATTAATCTTCGTCTTCTCTAAATATTCCCATTTTTGTATATTTCAGGCTTTTTACTTTGTCTTTTACTCTATTTAAATCCCACATGCTAAGCTTAGCATTTTGTAACCCTACTCTTACCATAAAAACACACACACTTAATTCTCCAGGTGGTAGTAGCAATACTTTTTTATGCTCGTATTTACCAGTTAGCCTAAAGAATCAGAGTAGAAGATTAGGGGCAGACAAAAGAGGGAAGCGGAGTAGCAAGACTAGACTGGAGGAGTGAAAAAAGGAGGATAGAGGGAGCCCTGTTGATGTAAATATGACTTGAAGGGGAAAATTAGAAAAATAGCTTGACGAAATCACAAGCGAGGCAGAATCTGTTTGGCAGGAAGGCGTGCGGGGCGGCATACAACGATGGAATAAAGAAATGAGAGAGAGGTAAGAAGCCCCCCAACAAAGAGAGATGAGGATTCATGCAGAGTCTGTCTTTTGTAGCCTCACCCTGGGACGCAGATGCTTTTTAAAGATGCTCCGTCCCATCCAAGCACGTAATTCTCCTCCCTGCTCTGTTTGATCTTGCGCTTGGCTGGTGCTGATGAATCAAAGAAGGGATTCCACTGAGCCAATCAGCCCTTTATATCCAAGATGTCTTCTCCTAAAAGAATTGGATCTGGTAATCCCTGCTAGTTCCTGGGGCAAATTATAGCTGACCCTTGCACAAAGTCTCTGCTTTGCATTTGACTGGAGGTGGACTGTAGAGTCAAGGGGAAGTCTAAGTTCAACTGCTGAAATTTGCAGAGAATAAGTGGTTCTTTTCCATTCACATCTCCCCAAGTCTTCTTTCTGCTCTTTGTGCTGTTCTGATGTAAAAAGGAAGATTAATTGCAGAGAGACTTGGTTGCCTCATTCCAATTGTTGCTTGGTATGAAAGACTTAAATGAATTTCCCCTTTGGCATTGCTGCTTTGCCCACATCGCATGCATCACAGTTTGATCAAATAGATTTACAAGCGACTGTTGTGCTGGGAGTGCAAGATCCAGCTCAGAAAGTTCAAGTGCAAACAGTTGTTAGAAGTTCAGATAGGTTTATTTCAATTGCAACAGTATTCAGAAAAGTTGCAAGAGATTATTTTGTCTCTTTCCGACAGGAGGAGAATCTTGCTAACAGCTACACCTAAGCCCATCTTTGTGGTTTTACGCTATTCCTGTGTGTCAGTCTTGTAAGATCATGCCCAACGGCAGGGGTTTGTTTTTACTAGGCTACATAGCAGCATTACAAAGAAGGTTGCGCATGGCTTGACAAAACACACGATTAGGAGTGAGTTTAACACAAGTACTATATAGGATGCTGATTGTGAAAAGAAACAATTACGATTCGATTAATGACCGACCTTATCTTGTTTGTACACTCCTGGTCAGATGTTCACACACACTCATCTCGAGCATGAATGCTGTACTAATTTTGCGCTTTCAATAGTTTATTTGAACTTGTCGTTTTTCAGGGTGGAAACATCCTACAACAGACAACTTCAGTCAATTAAAACAAATGACAATTGGTTTCTCACGTTTTAGTCGTTAAATATATATCTACAGGCTCAAACATACAGCCCCACTAATTTTTGGTTAAATGTCCCTTAACAAGCTGCCCCTTGTAAAACAAAAACAAAAAAAAAAACACATTTTGCTGTCATCAAAAAGTTTCTGGAATAATCCTGGCGGGATGTTTGAACTTTTCTCTGATTTGTTTAAGTTGGTTGGTTCATCAAAACTACAAGTCTTCATTCACCCTTTGCCACCAAACAGGAAGCGACTCCAGCTTCCATCGGGTATGTCGGATTTTGGTCAAATTTTGAAGACTTTTTACCAGAGCTGAACTGAGCCAGACTGAATGTAATATCCAGGCTTGCTTGTGGCACTGCCTAGCAGCATCATGCAAAATTGAGAGCACCGAGGAGGTGAAGCAGAACGCCCTCAGCTTCGACACACACTCGAGCAGCACTGAGATGTGAGGGTCATTCAACTCCAATCGCTGCTTTGATTCTCAATGGACCTTCTCTGAGTTCCTTTGACTTTCCTTTGTTTTTAAATGTGAGTGAATGTGTATTTTCCCCCATTATGGGAGTACTTTTGATCAGAGTTGCACCTGCATGAAAAATGTGCTAAAATAGAGCAGAGACCAAGGTTTTTAGCTGCATGGAGAAAAACAGGTATGCCACCTTTTATAATCCTCTTTCGTAAAGGTCCTTCTTGCTTGATGAGAGACAGAAAAAAAAAAACTATATGCTAACAAGATCCGTATTGGAGAGACAGGGCTGATGTTATGTTGATGTGTGTGAACTTTTACATTTTCATTGTCAGTATGCCTTTGAAGTACACCCCAGAGAAGTTGGCATCAGTAAGTCCTTGGAGTAGAAAGAGTTCAGTCCAGCTGGAAAGAAAAAAGGACTCTCTGATGGACTGGTTACAAGACAGAGTGACACTCAGAATTGTAAGCAGAGGATAGTATTTAACATGAAACAAACTCAAAATTATTTAGCATGTATTCACGGTGTATGACAGACAAGGTTGAAGTTAGAAGAGTCAGACCTTGAAACTGGAGTCGGCCTCTCCGTTCTGCACGGCCTTGATTGCAGTCAATATCTGGTACTTATGTTTCTGCCATATCTGAACAGAATGAAAAGGCCTTCCTCTCCCTGTCAACCTCTGCTCGCCATCCTCACTGATGTGGATATTTTTCTGCTTGCTTAAATTTCAAACTTGTGCTGCTTAAGGGGAAAAAAAAGACTTAACTCTGCAACACGCTCATCTGATAAAAAATTTAGACATATCATTGCCAAAGACGTAGAAAAAAAAACTTTTCCCAAGTACAGCTTCCTTTTTTCTCTCAATTGAATACCATATTATATTCGGCATTTGTTCAGTATTGTTCTTTTGACCCCTGCTCCCTTATATAACTCCTTGAACCCTGCTTAGCTCCAAGAAAATCAGCTGCTGCAAACCTTGAGCAGGCGAATCAATGCTTTGCTTTCTCCCATTGTTGAGTATAAGCCGAATCAACGTCAAGCAAGCTTGACGCACCACTCAACCTTGTGTCACAATCCAGCTGCCAACTTCTCAGGAAGTTTTTATCATAAGTTACTGCATTTAAAAAACATATTCTGCTTTAAAGACTAGTTTTTGTGAAGCTGTGCCTTGCTGATTCTGAGTCTTTCTTTTCAAGACATAGTTCAGAAAATAGATTCTGTTTCCCATACTTTAATAAAGTGATTTGGTTCTAAAAAACAGACATTTTGTAAATAAATCCAATTTACATTCTTTGTCAAATAGCCCACTCGATTAGCGATGCGCTCACTATTATTTAGTGGCAAATTTCCAGTTGTTTTGATAAAGGTTTGTCCTTGTAGCAGCCCCTGTGGTGCCTGGTTCTGAGGTGAGATTAGGCAGCATCATAAGGTGGCAACTTCTCCCTCTGCTCATGCTATTCTAATTTTACAGATTGCAGTGACTCTGTCCTGGTGCTATGGCTTCCTTAGTCCAAAAATTAGCATTTTAGGTTAATTAGTGTCTCTACATTACTCCAAGGAGTGAGTGTTTATGTGCAAGGTAACCCATGGTAACTAGTAGCCTCATCCATCCATCCATCCATCCCTTGTGGGGTCGCGAATTGTGCTGATGCCTATCTCCAGCTGTCAATGGGTGAGAGGCGGGATATACAGTCTGTCACAGAACTAGTAACCTGTAAACTGATAAGTAGTAAACTCTGGGGTATACCCCCACTTTTTGCCCAGTAAACATGGACAAGCTCCTCTGAAACAAAAAAAGAAATGGATGGATGGAGGCTGCCTTCATGCCATGTTGCTTTAAGATTGCTTATCATGGATGAAATACCCCACGTGAGCCAGACTACAAACGGCAAGTAAAGAATTTGACCACTTGCTGGCTGTTTGTAATGGCATTAAAAAAAAAAAAAATGAATGAAATGACTAGCAGCTACTGAAGTGTCGCCATTTTTGCAGCAGTCTGGATGAATACCTGACTTAGCCTTCACAGACTTCATTTTTAAAACCTCAGTGGTACTGAAAATAGCTAACTTTTAGTCTTCTTTAGTCACGCGGGCAGCAACAACTTCTACACTGAAGACTGTTTAGGTTAGTGTGTCTTTGTTGTGTTTTCACTGGGTGGAAAAAAAAGATTGTGGTTGTGAAAAGTTTGCCAACTGGCTGGTCAAGCTAATGATTCTCCAGTTCGGTATAACAAATAAAATTATTGGTGCACCTCTATTAAGGATGTGATGTGTCTGGATGTTATTCAACAATTAGCAGTGGAAAAAAACTGTAATGCAAAAACTAAAATAGGACTCAGATGACCAGGTTGAGTATCGACTTAAACACAGTGGCACCACTTTAGGCAATACCCTCAGAAAGAAGGTGAATCAGTGTTTTTTTTTTTTTTTTTTTTTTTTTTTTACCATTCAATACACTAAATGAAAAGCCACTTGAGGCATCAGAGCCATTCCTCATTCCCGGCACATAAAAATACTCTCCATAACGTCCCCTCCTTGGCACTGCGCCCCCATTTCTACCACAGCTTCTTTGTGCATTGTCTTGCTGGTATAAGTGAATAGAACAAAAGCTCTCTCCATTCTAACATGATGGATTTTATGCATGAACGTTGGGTCTCTTGTGATTACAACTTGTCAGCCAGAAAATTAGCCCTGATAATAATTAGCTAACCAAAATCGTCCTCCATTGCTCTGGAAACATTGCTAATTCAATTACATGAGCACTAACTTAGTCACATGAATGGAGTGACATAGCTCGGTTACAACTGGAGCCACAGATGCCAGCACATTAAGTAATACCATGATGCCATCTTTAAGCAAGAGGGATGTCATTCAGTGTAGTAATGAGACAAGACTACACTGACTTATGAGGCTCTGATGACATTGTAGTGACTCAGACCCCCACGCTAGCTGAGACGTAACATCAAGATCAATTTCGTATGTAAATCTTTCAGCAGCTTACATCAGCAGACATCAGTGTGAATAGTAAAGATTATGTGACCACATCAAAAGCTAATATCAGCGACTCGTGAGCCTTATTAGATTCCCCCGACAGGGTTTGTCCAGCTCTTCCTCTCGGCGTCCCGCTCCGCTCGTAGCGAGCAGCGCAGCCAGTCATTTCACAGAGCGAGACAGCTGTCAGCAGAGAGTCTGTTCTCTGGACTCTCTTTATGCAAAGTGTATTCAATATCATGTCTGGAAACTGGTGGTTTGGAATTCAGCTCCTCGCTTGCTGCTCTGTCTCGCTTCTCTCTGCCCACACAGTCTCCCCTCTTCTTCTGGCTGGACTCATTTTTCTTTCTTTCCTGTTTTGTCTGTTTGTCCTTTTTATTATTTTTTTTCCCCTGTCCTTTCCTCTGTGTCTGTTCAACTTCAGCTCTGCCTACTCTGTCTCTTTTGCTATTGCGCCCACCCTGTGGGTGACAATGGACCCCTTAGTTTGTGAGCATTTGCAAGGAAAGAAAAAAAAATTGTCAATCTCTGAGGACTACGGCAATTGAAGGGGGCAGCAAAGAGCGGCGGACCGTGGACCATCCAAACATATCAAGATTTTTTTTATTCATCTTCTCTGAAACAGAAAAAGATTGTTCCAACTTCTCTCTGTCTCACTTCTATCCATCCATTTTGTGTCACTACGATGCTTGTTCCAGAGTAACACAAAACAATGGCTATGGATTGGTATTTTTGAATGAACAAAACTCCTCCTCTGAATGCTCGGTGTGGTGTTACGACTCGGCAATATAAAAAGAAATGAAACTCAGTGAGGCAACCGACAGGATCAGTCAGACAATCACCCAGGCTTTTAACCAACCCCTCAGTTAGCCAAGCAAGTGAGACATGTGCAATGGCAGTATTATCAGCCATTCTGTTGAAATCATAGTTAAACCGAAGAATTGTCTTATTTTAAAGCATTATGGAGTCACCAGTTATAAAAATTGACTATAAAGATAATGACAATTTTGATAAACATTTATTGAGTTGGATTCTTTTCTCCATTTCTCAAACGTTTACGTTTATTTCCTTTTCCCTTAGCATGAAGAATGTGGCCTGAAGAAAGTGGTCAAAAATGACCAAAATTCATAGATAGAATTTCAACATGGGATGATCAGAAAAAGTGTTAAACACTTTTTTTGTCCTCCATTTTGACAGATCATTTTCTTTTTGGGCATGATTTCACCACTTTGAGTGGCCAACTGAGAGCTTGAAGAGGATTCCTGGAGGAGCCTTTTTATACACAGACTGGTGCTCCAGCCAAAACAAAAGGGGACAAGGATGTACTTGGGTGATTTAATCCACTTGTCCTAAGTGTACTTGCTTCAATTTATACTCTTGTGCTACTTTTGTGTAGCCTCAGGGCTGTAATAGATTAAATCGGTGCTGCCAGCTGAAGCAGAAGTTTTTTTTTTTTTTTCTAATGTCAAATGTATTTGAAATTCACAGAGAAGCTCAAGCTTTGAAATTTGGTTTAAATCTAAAGAAGGGTTCTGTTGGGAAGTTATGAGCAGTGAAGATCCATCCTTGAGTAAATAGCTTTCTTAGCTTCTCCAGCAAATTTGTTGTTCTCAAAGGGTTACGCTAATAAATAGGCAGAAAGAGAGCCAAGACCTAAGTGAAACCCTAAAAAACTCCTTTAACAAAAATAGCCAGTTTAGTCATTTAAAATGCAGATGAATGTCTGTTAGGTGATTCAATAGATGAAGGTCTATGATAATTTATACCTAGGACTGTGGTAGGCCTTGGTCCCTACCAATGACTTTTCATGTTATTCATATTTTATAACACAGGATGTCTCAAGCATATCTAGACACATTAACTCTAATAGAAAAGTAATGCAGTATAAACAATCATAGCTTTCAGTTTAAGCTTTGTAATATTTTGCTGTAATATTTTGTTTTTATAGCTTACATTTAACATTGACATATGCATCTAAAAGGCTTTATAATATGTGTTTTATCAGAAGAGTCAATGATAATAGAATATGTGAATAACCACAGACTTCTTTGATTTGAAGTCTGATTTGCATTATAGATAATCAGATTAAAAAACAGTAACAACAAAACACTTATATCTATCTAACCATGTCTTCAATCTAAATAGTTGGATTCAGAAAGCAGAAATCATACTCAGTATATATATATATATATACACTGAGGGTGATTTCTGCTTTCCCCTGGATTGGCAGACTGGGGTGGTGGTCCCCCTAATTAAAAAGGGGGACCGGAGTGTGTTCCAACTACAGAGGAATCACACTCTTAAGCCTCCCTGGTAAGGTCTATTCCGGGGTTCTGGAAAGGAGGGTCCGTCGGATAGTCGAATCTCGGATTCAGGAAGAGCAGTGTGGTTTTCGTCCTGGCCGTGGAACACTGGATCAGCTTTACACCCTCAACGGGATCCTGGAGGGGGCATGGGAGTTTGCCCAACCAGTCTACATGTGCTTTGTGGATCTGGAGAAGGCATTCAACCGTGTCCCTCGAGGGATCCTGTGGGGGGTACTCCGGGAGTATGGAGTACCAGGCCCTTTAAGGGCTGTCAGGTCTCTGTACGACCGGTGTCAGAGTCTGGTCCACATTGCCGGCAGTAAGTCGAACTCGCTTCCGGTGAGAGTTGGACTCCGCCAAGGTTGCCCTTTGTCACTGATTCTGTTCATAACTTTTATGGACAGAATTTCTAGGCGTAGCCAAGGTGTTGAGGGGATCCGTTTTGGTGGCCTTAGGATTGCGTCTCTGCTATTCACGGATGATGTGGTTCAATTGGCTTCATCAGGGCGTGATCTACAGCTCTCATTAGAGCGGTTTGCAGCCAAGTGCGAAGCGGCCGGGATGAAAATCAGTGCCTCCAAATCCGAGACCATGGTCTTGAACCGGAAAAGGGTAGAGTGCCTTCTCCGGGTTGGGGAGAATGTCCTGCCCCTAGTGGAGAAGTTCAAGTATCTTGGGGTCTTGTTCACGAATGAGGGGAAGATGGAGCGGGAGATCGACAGGCGGATTGGTGCAGCGTCTGCTGTGAAGCGGGCGCTGTACTGATCCGTTGTGGTGAAGAGAGAGCTGAGCCAAAAGGCAAAGCTCTCGATTTACCTTCCTACTTTCATCTATGGTCATGAGCTTTGGGTCGAGACTGAAAGAACGAGAATAATAAATAAATAACAATAAATTAATTAATCGGTGAAATAACAAAAAAAGCTTGTTGTTCTTACTACACACGTATAATTTGAACCAGGAAAGAACTTTGGGGGTAAGATAAGTACAAAGCGTTGAGAGCCTGTTTTTCTATGTGGGTTTTTATTTTTCACTTCTTTAAGATGCTTGGTTTAACCGAATGAGTCATTAACCATTTTCTGCAAACATTCATTATATGTAGAGGAATTTTTAATTCAGCAGCAGTCAGCGGGGTTCTGTAAATCATGTGCAAGGAAAAGAGTTAGACTAAAAGACTTGAAGTCATAAAACAATATTAATGTACATCAACGCATGCCACAAACTGTGCTCTAAATGCTCAAATGTTTTCAAATCATTTCACTGGAACTCTTGATGTAGCCTCACTAGCAAATGACGTGTCCCCTCCTCTCCTCTGACAGCTGCTGACATCCCTCTCTTGCTTTTTTTGTTAGTTTTTTTTTTTCCGCCTAATCGAAACAATTTTAACTAGAGCAGCAGTTTACCAGTTTTTTCAGTGCGATTGTCTTGAATGTCTGTTTAAATTTCCGCCACACCGGTTTGATAAAGCCACATGAAAACAATTTATATTGACTTAACAATCACTTATTTGGCCATAGCGTCATTGTGGCACTATCTTGATACTTTTCAGATGAAAGGCTACTGCTGTCTCAAGAGATCAAACATACTGTTTATTTTAAACTGAAGGGAATTACACAACCCAGTGACACTAACGTTGTTTGAGAGTCTAATTTTACCATCTTATCCTTTATTATTTTGAAGTCTGATCAGCCTGTTGTATAGCTACTACAAGTGCTGGTCGGTGAAGAATTATAAAGCTCCATTTTGGGTCTTCTGTTTGGTTAAAACCGCAAACTTCTGTCTCAACAATATAAACCCAGCGTATGTGTGCGCGTGCACGCAGAGCCTGCTTTCTTAAAAGATAAATATTAGACCAGTTTAATTCACCACCTTTATCGTTCTGCCTAATTCTGTCCCATCTTTTGTTTCTCCCCTCTTTATTTCTTTAAGTCACAAAGGCACAGAATAATCCTCTGTTCAAAAGCCTTTTCGCGATAAGGCCAAGAATTATTAAGATTTACCCGCAGCACATTCCACATAAATTTCATTACAAGACAACTTCATTTTACAAGCACAGCAGCTCAACAAAAGCATTCTAATGAGCTTTTAATGTTTCTTAATGACCCGTTGCTAGTCATTGTGCAACTTTGATTATATTCCATACTCTGGACCATTTGGCCAAGACTGTCAGATGAGGTGGCTTTTCTGGTCAATGACGCTAGTCATCCCCCACTTATAGACTTATGGTCATCTCCTTTAGTAACTGGAAAGTTTATGTCTTAAAGGTGTAGCAAAAGGAGGCTGGGTTCTAAAAAATATGCTCTGAAGTGTGCTGAATGATGATTAATAACATAATCACTGTGCAACAACTAAAGGAACCATGTTAGCGCATTAATGTGATCTGAAGTTGGAACTTTAGGTTGGATTATGATTGATTTTTGTACTAAACACGAGTGAGCTGGGTTTCAGGCCATTAACAGATTTTCTTCCGCCCCCTGCGATTAGCAAAAGCACTTTCCGCGCCCACACGGAATTCAGCTGGGGCCGGCTATGGTGCTGTGCGTGCACACTCTTTCTGCCTCTGCTGAAGATGTGTGTTTTGTGTCTGTATGGCCCCAGAATAGCGAGCCTCTCCCAGGAATACGAGCTGACACATACACAGAGGAGAAATAGACAAGCCAGCAGCCAGCTACCATTAATGTGCCATATTTTATCTCCCTGAATAGTACCACACACACACATACCAAGAGCTCCTTTCTCCCTCCAGAAGGGCTGTGGTTGCTGCGTATGTGTGCGTTTATGGGTGACGGCGAACATACGGCAGCCACCATGCCTCCCAAAGGCCAATGAGGCACAAAGTAAAGGCCTGCCATACAAAAATAGTACTTTAAAAATCAAATGCAAGAAGTAAATTTAGAATAAAAAAAAAGCTATATCAAACTCAAATATGGTCATCCTAGAGATGTAACAATATTTGAACAGTATTTGTCGCCAACTTTTCCTTTCCAATGGTGTTTGGGATAGTAGCCAACGATTGTATCCATTTTCACATCCAAAATCTAGAAAACAATAAAAGCATAAGAAAAAATAACCAAGCAAATGGCAGCCAGAAATGCAACCCAAAGTTGCAGAAGAGTGATGAAGTTATGTTTGGAATGTCTAACGTTGCCCCAGTGTAAAACACAATTTAAACCCAACAGGATAGCAGTAATTGCAAAGTCTGCAGCTCAATTTTGTGTGCACAAACTGAAGATTTTACGAATGTTGATTTATCCTGAGAGGAAAATAAAGTCAGGCAGGAGGATGGGTAGGAAGAAAAAGCTTGAAGACTGAGCAAACCAACCCCTTTCCCAGGGATTTAACAGCTGGCCATGATGAGGCTGGCAAATCACCGTGCTCTTGAATGAATGCTTGTGACAAAAACTGCCTATTCATGGAGACATCGCCATTTTGCCTCCATTTCTGGCCAACATCCTTGGTGTCGGCTCTCCCATTTTCTCCCAAACAAACCTGTCACCAGATCATTCTACTCTACAGAGAGCCATGTACTGATTATGCAAGTCTCCCTCTTTTCTACATTTGGTGGGTCGAGCACAACTAAACAGCGGCTTCAGTTAAGCACTCTCATTCATTTGGGTCAAACAGGGAAAAATGAGTTGTAGCCAAAGCAAATTATAATTGGAAAACACAAAGAGGTTTGGAAGGAGCGTTTATTGATTTAATGTTACCTGTGGATGTAAACAGCCATTTTGTTTAAACAGGAGACGCATAAAAAGTACAAAATCATTAGCTGATAAATGGTATGCTCACAAAATACACGGCCATAGTTGTATGACTCCGTCGCTGTTGACTATTTGTTCAAGCTCTATCTGTCCAGGGTGTGAAATAAACTGTGCTGTGTCCTCTTTAGCTTGGGGTTGTTATGCCTCTTAAATCTATGAGTCAATATTGTTAAATGACCCTGGGGGCAACAAGTATTTCCAACGGAGAGACCTTTGAGCGGTTGAATAGAAATACATCCTCTTCATCTATTTACATCCACACTGTGTATAATAATACATAGATTTTTAACATGTTTTTGTTAGAAAGCTCTTTGCTTTTCAAACCAATAATCTGTTTTCTGTCTACAGGTGTAGAGAGTGCTAGACATCCAGAGCAGTGTGATAATGACAATGTTGTCATCCTTATGTGTTAGTGCCAACCTACTTTAGAGTCAAAAGGCTCCTTTTGTCAGAAAAGTCCACTATAGAATTACTTGTCCACTTTTAGGACTAGGCTTAAAACTTTCCTTTTTGATAAAGCTTATAGTTAGAGTAGCTTAGGTTATTCTGAGTTATCTCTATAGTTATGCTGCTATAGGCTTAGGCTGCTGGAGGACTTTAGGATCTATTTTTCTCATTCTGTTGAGTTCTCCTACTGTTCTCCAATTTTGCATTATTTGTTATTTAAATTTATAACTTCATGTTCTCTCTATCTTTTCTTCTTCATAGTAGGTAAATCTGGTCTGAAATTCTGTTAGACATTACACTCTAACATAGAAAGGATTCCTGGATCATTGCTTCTCTGCCTTTTTTGTGTCTCTGCTCTGTCTTCTCTAACCCCCAGTTGGTCGAGGCAGATGGTCGTTCACACTGAGCCTGGTTCTGCTGGAGGTTTTCCTCCCCGTTAAAGGGGAGTTTTCCTCTCCACTGTCGCTTCATGCTTGCTCAGCATGAGGGATTGCTTCAGACGTCCACTGTGGCTCTACGCTCTTTCATTAGGAGTGAATGCTGCTTGTCAAGACTTGATGCAATCTTCTGGGTTTCCTTAAAGAGGAAACCTTTTGACCAATCTGTCTATATGATTTGATTAAATTTGACTTTGTAAAGTGCCTTGAGATGACATGTGTTTTCAGTTGCCACTATATGAATACAATTTAAATGAATTGAACTTTTAGATCAATGGTAATGCCATTTGTAATTTATTTATGTTTATTTTGTCCAAGAACCCAGGCATTCTGACTCTAAAATGTGCCTCTAAGGTGCCATTTCACCTTAACACATTCCCACTGGGTGCTTTTTGTTTTAGGTTACTAAAATAAAAATGTATTTTCTGTGGGCAGGAAACAGCTTGAATAAATTGCTTTTGGAGACATTTTGTGAATCAAGCTTAACTCAGAGCTAGCCAAGTTTTAAGTTAACTAATCTTCTCTCTGCCAGTCATACAGACCTGGTGGCAGAAAAGGCTAATTCCACCTGTCACAAGGGTGAAGGACTCGGTGGCCCAGCACTCTCCCAAGGCCAGCCCCCATTACATGAAGAAAGAATTTTTATCAATGACAGGAATCCCCTCCTCAGAGGTCACACACTGAAATTAAACGGCAGAATCTTCCTCTTCTCTCTCGCAGGAGACAAGACACTCCTGTCTTCAGATTCTTCTTTCTGCCCGTTTTAAAATCTAAACTGGGGTCCAGCCATATCTCATACGCATGTACATCACAATGACATCTGGCTCAAGGGACCCGCCTGTTATGTCTTAGGATTCCTTCTTTTCCCTCACACATAAATCAAACTGACATGTGGCTTTACACACTCCTGCCTGGCATTTCTTGAGGTCTCTGTTTGGTATGCACCTTAATTGGATTCTGTGTTCGTATTTACCGAGGCTCACAGCACGCGCGCAGTAGTGTGAGTGTGCATGTGTGTTGATCTGTGAGTCTACACTAAAGATATGATGTATGGTGTGTTTGCTGTTTGCTTTTTGGGTAGTGGTTATGTCTTTCTCTCTGACTCAAGTCCATTTCAGTCAGTGCTCGACGGTTTTTCAATCATTGCTGTCTTTATTTTATGTAAAATATAACACGCGACATCAACATGCTTAAAAGTTGGGTGGAAGGTTTGCATTGCAAGATGTTTTGTTTGGGTTCCCTGAGAGGTTTTTTAAATTGCTTCAGGTTGGCAAAGAGTCCGGTGTTTGCTTCTTCTTGGTGGTTTATTGGGAGCTTTTACACTGCTTTACTCTGTCTCTACAGGAGGCCGAATGGCACTGTGATGAGTTCACCAAGGGAGCCTGCTTCAGCCGTGGAAAATCCGAGGTGAGTTTACATGAACACAGTTTTATGGCTTTACCATATACGTATCACTATTATGAAAGGAAAAAAAAAAACTAGTTTTCATAATTGTTTGAAAAAAAACACACCTTTGGCAATCTCAATGCAGATAGATAAGACAAGATAAGATTTTGTAACCAGTGGCATTTGCTGATCACCACATCCTGGGACCAAACACTTTTCTTTTAAAATCCATGTGCTCACACCCACAGAGTGGGGTTTATCAAAGGCAACCTCCACAATTTAGAGGAGGCAAGGGCAGGGCTTGCTTGCAGTCCTGACCTCAATCCCACTGAACACTTGTGAGATCAGCTTGGATGCGTTGTTCATCCCGCAGTGGCTGCCACAACCACACAGGCTGACCTGCAGCAAATGCTGGTTGAAGAATAGGATACTGTCGCACAGCAGCGTTTGACCCAGCTAGTGACCAACATTACTCTAACCCCAGATGTGTTTTTCTTGCAAATGGGGCACCATTTAAAGGAAATATACACTTTACATATATATTATATACAATTTATTGACAAGAAGCAAAAAAACACCACAACAAAGACATAATCAAACACTATATATATATATATATATATATATATATATATATATATATATATATATATATATATATATATATATATATATATATATATATATACTGTTCTTTATGAACCAATATCATGTGGCTATAGTCTTTCATCAGCACTCTAAAGCGCTTTGCTTTATCTGTTCATGGCTATGCATTGTTAATAAACAAATAATGCACAAGACGTACCAAGAAACTTTGTGTTTAAGGAGTTTTATGGATTGGGAGTCAAGGTTAACATTAAATGTCTAGGCAGTGATTAGGTTTAGGCTTTCTGTGAAGCGAGGTCAGAATTTATAAATACATTTATAAAGACAGAGTGGTGGGGCTGTGCAGCTGGATACTTTCAAAGAAAGAAGCTAAATATTCTTTTAATTAGTGCTTAACCCTGAAACTTTGATTCAGACAGCAACTTGAACCAGTACCAACAAGTCTAAACGGTGTACAGCCATGTTATCCTAAAGTGCTCACACTGTAGGCAACACAGGGGTCTTCCCATTTTAGACAGATTGGCCTTGCAATAATGCAATAAAGACTGTTCAGGTTGCCACTGACTAAGGTTACTCCTTTTCTTTTTTTGTCAAGCACTTGTGCAGCTGCCAAAGCTGTGTAACCCTGGGCAATGAGCCATATTGCCCATATGAAAGACCAGCACTGACCTTTCTTATTGTTTCTTATATATTTATAAAAAAAAAAAAAGAGGATTCATTGCCATCCCTCTAAATCTTGTTGAGGTAAAAACTTGAAAAATCCTCCAGCCTTTTAACTGGAGCTCAAAACTCTCCCCATTGCAGAGCGCTTTCCTAAATTGCTGGCTAAAATTAAGTACTGTAATATTAAAACGAAACATATTAAGACTTCTAAGCAACTTGGGTCTCTTTTAAAGCACCCAGGGAGTTTAAGTGTGACCTCAAATTGGTTTTAAATCAACTTACCATACAGTAAAATGTTCCCCAACTATACTTAAACGTTATTTATAGACATCTGCACAAAGGGAGTTCCTATTGTTTTAGTTCTTTCTTTGCAGAGTCTATATTTTCGTACGCGGTTAGCCGGCATGGCCGTTTACATAAAACAGATGTCTTTTTGAGCTGAACTTGACTTGTAGGTGAACTGCTCAGCTCTGATTCCTGTGTGTGTGTGTGTGTGTGTGTGTGTGTGTGTGTGTGTGTGTGTGTGTGTGTGTGTGTGTGTGTGTGTGTGTGCCACTGTGTATTTATCCTCCAGTGAAAGGTGGCCAGGGACCCATAATAGGCATGCACAGGCTGCCCAGCACATGATCATTGAAGTGAATTACAGACCAAAGCTACCTCAGTCCTTGGGAGTCGCTGCAGTCTGGCAAAGCAGTATTGTTTTGCTCTGTGTTCCCTTCTGAGGATCAGTTGCTGTGATGTACACTAAGAATAGCTTTAGAAGCTTCTTTTTTTACCCTCCAGCAGTTGACAGGGCTTTCTGTGGTTTATTACCCACCTCAATGCACAGCGATATACCTTAGCTTAAGCTCTTACACAGACACCATCCCTGGGCTTTGAGAGAATTTACTAGTGATTGTATGACTTTTTTTCTTCTAATATGTGCATTCGCTCCTCTGTTCTGTGTTTGATTTATTTCTGCTGCGATAAGAAGGGAGAGTTAAATCACCTTGATTGCTGCCAACTAAACGCAAACGCTTTTGTGTTACAGTACATATGTGAAAAATCTGTCGGGAAGCTGTCATTAAAAAAGTCATTAAAAAAAACAGCAGTGAAGATGGTAAAATATTAATACTTCCATTACTATTAGTGGAAATAAACTAAAATATGCAGATCATTTTTCCAACCCACTCCCATACACCCACACTTACTTACGCAAGTTTATTGAGCACGACAAGCTGCATAACCACTTCTGGTACAGGTACATCTCACAACATTTAATTATCATCAAATAGTTACTTTCTTTTAGTAATTCAATTCAAATAGTGAAACCTATTTTACATTGTGATATATTTCAAGGGTATACTTATGTTTTCTTGTAACAATGACTTACCACAAATGAAATCAAAGTTATGAAGAAAATCTGACTATTACATGATACAAATAAAAAAAAAAAATGTTTTAATACAGAAAAGTCTGCTTACTGAAAAGCACTACTCGGTATACTCATTACTTCTTCTTTTGCATGAATAATTGCATTGATTGTGTGTGTCACTGCTGAAGTGGTAAGAGAAAACCCTGTAATAGCAACCTGTAGCTCGTCTGCATTGTAGGGTGATGATGCTTAAAGCAGGAACTGGTTCTCCTGGCAATGTGAGATTTGACCACTTGGTCCTGCTGGAAAGTGAAATCAGCAGGCTGATAAAGCTTCTCTGCAGATGACAACGTGATGCATATAAAACAGGTGGACCAGCACCTGTACGGGTGATCCAAGTCATCACTGTGGAAACCTTCCACCAAACACAATGGACTGCAAGCACCAGTGCCGCTCCAGTCATCCTCACAGACTTTGGGACATTGACATCCCAATAAAGTGCAAAATTTGCTTACGTCTGAAAATAAGACATTGGATCTAGGTCCATGACTTTGGAACAATGGTAAAAAAAAATTCTCCTTAGCCAAGGTAGGATTCTTCTGAAATTGCCTGTAGGCCACAGGTGTGTCCCGCCACAATGATTGACATCTGTAGCCCAGTTGCTGGAAACATCTATGTGTGGTGGCTCTTGAAGTCATGACTTTAGCCACATTTCATGCCTTGCAAAACCTTTGAATGAGCTTCTAAAGCCCAAACCTGGGGGCTGAGGCTCTGGGTTTTTTCCTGAATTTGCACTTAAAAATAACTGCTTAAATCTAATTATGTTTACTTCAGCAATTAGAAACACCATTTAAACATAAATGCCAAATATATATATATATATATATATATATATATATATATATATATATATATATATATATATATATATATATTCAAATATTTAATTATTAATAATGATAATTTAAATAGTTTGTAATTGATGAAAAGTTACGTTCCTCCCCCCTGAAACTTTCTATTAATATGCTACGCTATTAATATTCTATTATACAGCAATCCATAAACTGATAGCTTCTTTAGCAGTGGCCTTTTCTTTACTTGATGAATGAATGCTGTCAATTGGGCTTCTTCAAATAGATGACTTTTTATCATTTGGCATCATAAATTGAATTTGATTGCACTGAATTATTAGAAGGACTGATGTGACTGTGTGTGTTAGTGACTGTCTGCTGGACAAGTCAGTAGTCTTCTATATGATTCTGTAGCCTATACTGAACATGACATTACAATGTTGTATTTGAGGCAATGGAGTATGGAGGCATGTATGTATAAAAATAAGGATACAAGATGGATGGATGGGGGTTCTCCTGAAGTCCACCCTTTTCTCCAGTCTTTAGAGGGTTCTATTTTACATACTTTATATGAACATTGAAGAATTGGCTGTGATACGGGGTTGGAAACTAGTTGTTTCAGGTGTCAATTTTCAAGTTGCCTGGGAGAAATAAAACCTCTTCCCTCTTGTCTATGATGGCATCCTCTTCTAAATTTCACCCTTGAGAGGGAAAGGAGGGGTGATGAGGGCTGCTTCAGTGGCTCAAACAATAGCAGATTTACAAGGGTTTAAACTTTAACAAGAGGCCCTTACCTATACGGCCAAGGCCTCTGTTAGATGCAGGGGGCCCCACAGGTTTATTATTTTGTCCTGTGACAAAAAGAAGTGCCGCTTCAAGAAATTAATGCCGGCCACCTTTACATTTACTACAGGTTGACTTTCGTTGATGGAAATTGCCTGCAAGCCTCTATGAACGCCTGACCTTTACATTGAAAGTTCATGAAATTGAGTGCTGATCTATCATTCAATCAATCATTCACTCCTTCAGTCCTGCTGCACTTTTCATGAGCTTTTAACCGAGATCTGAGTAGTTTTGCTTGAAACCCTTGATAAAATTCCCATATGAATAAGGAGCCAAGAAAAGGCTGTTGAGCATGTACTTCACCCTAATTTGGAGAAAAGTGGTCTGAATTGATTGGGATGGGGGAGTGGGCAAAGAAGAAAGAATGATTGAATGAAGTGTATGAGACGCGGCATTTTCATTTCACTTCCTGACCAGTCAACAAAGCCAAGGCAATTTTCTAAACTAATTCTGAGTGGCTCTCTCCAACACCTGTTGCATTATCTGGTCTCCACCGTATTGAGATCTCTCTCCAATCCTGATCCCCACTGAATTCGGATGTGACATGGCTCAGCCATGTAGGCATTAGCCCTGATTTGACTCTGTGTTAGTTGGCCACGTTTCACAGCAGCCCTCCCGTCGATGCAGGAGCTTTTCTTTTTTATTGGCATAAAGTGTAATTTGGCGCCTTCTGCCCAGCGCTGCTGCTTGCCAGTGGATAGTTGATGGAACTGCTACTAACTGCTAACTGCAATATATGTTCTTTGCTTGTGTGTTTTTCTGCAGGAGGAGTGCCAGAACTACATTAGGGTGCTGCTAGTTAATGGAAACAGGCTGTTTACCTGTGGAACCAATGCATTCACCCCCATCTGCACCAATCGAACGGTATGAGCAACATAGCATCCAGAATGCTTTTTTTTAGAGCCTTTAATTTAAAATCTAAAGCGTTTTTGTAAGCATGCATAACCGTCCATGAATTGTACAGAAACTGGAAGGATTTATGCTTTTCCTGAACATTTGTAACATTATTTTTGGACCAAGTAAAAAGTAAATATTACCATAAACATGGTACAAATATAACTTGATGATTAACTGCAGTTTTAAACAGTTTTGTATTTTTTTTTTTTTTTATGAAAACTCAAAACTGAACCTCTATCATGCTAATATTTTTTGGCATAAAAAAGTGCTAAGACAACATGTGATAAATTTGAGTACATAAAGAAGTGCTGCAGCTTATTACATCAACTACAAGCATGATAATGGTAAACATGTCCAGAGATCAAGAAATCGATCATGTCTTTGTTAATAATTTTTACATTACTTTTGAACATTTCAACCTCAACCAGTAGGACTGTAATTTGAACTTCTTTATAACATTGGCTTTTTATAAAATTACTAAAAATATCCTGCCAATATTTGCCTTACTTAACCAAATTAAATGTATGCCCATTTTAGGTTTTTGGTTGTGTTGATGCAGTAATTGTGTTGTACTGTTGTGAAATTTGATTAAATGTACTAAAAAAATATACATAGATTTGATAGTTGTATTTAGAAAGTGAGCCACTGGGAGAATATATGTAGCCTCTAGCCCAAAATGTATCTAGAAATATTATTTTTACACTCTCCACATTGAAAATAAATAACTCTCAATTGCACAATTAACAGATTTGTGAATCTTTGGTATATTTATGAATGTAGTTTAAAAAATTTAACACTGTCGGAATAAATAATTAACTTTTAATTTCTCTTGCCTGGAGGATATCGGATGTATCAAAGTCTATCACATCTCTCAATGCCTAAACAGTAGAAAACCTGCCAAAGCAATTTTTGAGACTCTTAGATAAGCAGTGTCTCTCTACCAGTCTGCATCTAAAGCCTCCGTGGCAACCAGCGGGTGTAAAACCCTAATACTGCTTCAGTCTTCAGCTAAGATATGCACTGTAGCATCAGGACATAACAGACCCACTACTTTGTGTCCTTGCACCAAAGGATATTAGTTGCCAGCATTGCAAAACCATGCTTTTCACCTGGTCTCTTACCTGTGGGCCCTCATAAATATTCCATCCTGTTATCAAGGAGGAAGGAAATCACAAGGAAAAGGTTGAGCTTCACTGCTTTCTCTCTTCTTTTTTGTTTCTTTATACTGGTTTCATGCAGGTCACCACTAGGATGTGGGCATCTACCCGCTCTTTTGCTTAAATTCTGCCTTGTTGCACACAGCATATTGGGTGTTCTTAGCTTGGTGTACAGTTTCTCCTCCACAGAAATTATCTTTTGGATTATATCCTAATCTGCCTTTAACATCGGGGTGGGGGGTGGCTTCGTCAAAGCGAGCAAAAACCATTTCAGTGGCCACTGCAAACTTGTGCAAAGCCTTCCTCCGTAATAATGTTATACAGTACATTAAAGTCCATATTTCCAACTGATCTGCATTTTCCTCCTTGATAATATAGCCATGGAAAACCGTCCCAAAAAAAGACATATACCGTATAAGGCACATCGGATTGTGTCTATGTGCGTCTTTGTCCACATATAAGGCACACCCGATTATAAGGCACATTAAATATTCTTCCCGAATTTGTGATATCACTTGCGGAGTCTGTGCATGTGGGGGGGCCTTTACACGACTGCACTTCTAGTTTCGAGATTACAGTCCAACAAATACGGCATTCAACTTCAAATAAAACAAAACATGCACATGTTCATCCTGATAGTGTTTCCTTAGTGTTTTTTGAGCCTGCAAAGAAATTTGCACTGGGCACAATCAGCAGACATAAACATTGTTGTGTCATCTGTTAGCAGTACCGTGGAACTATCAGAAAGCAATATGCTGACAGGTGAGGCAGCTACTGTATTCGTCACTGCCTCGCAGAACTGTGACATCTCGGTGTGGTCATCGATCAACCCGATCTACAGGGTTATGGCTACTCTTTCTTTTCGTATTCCCACTGAGCATGGCTGACTTGCTCTGCTCCCTTGCTTCTCCTTGTTTACTTATGCACAATATCATGCTTCAGGTCACATGGTTTTGTTATGGTAGATATACACAAAGCACTTAGTTTACTGACAAATGGAGCAAAAACAAAGTGTTAAGCACAGAAATAAAATACAATAAGCCAACAGGATGTGATCATTTAATTGGTACACCTTTGTATGCAAAGCTACTGACATAGAAAATTGTAAAGTCATAGATAGGACTAGGCTCCTTTAAAGTGAACGTGCTACATAGAAGCTGACAGCTGCTTCAGTCATCCTCTGCAACAAAGAACGCATTTTGAGAAATCGTTAGCATTAAATAGCAGCTTCATGACGGCCATGTAAACATTGCAAATAAGAAAACTGGGCTGTTATTTTAATGAGGTGACATTGTTTGAAGCAAAGGTCAGGTTGATCAACTTATTTAATCAAGGTGAGTGGAGAGACTGACACCTCAGCATTCCCTGTACAAGCTTCCATTGTGCAACCAGGCATGCACACTAATTATAAAATGAATCCTATTAGAGGCTCTTATTTCTGGAACTAATGTTATCCAAAACTTGTTTAGCATCCCAATCAAAATATTAAGCTTGTTACTCGTGTTAATGTTGCTCTGGGCTCCAAGCAAACACTTGGCCTTCTTCAAGTCACAGAAAATATTCAGCTTCTGTTCTTCTCTTTCATTTTTTTTTTCTTCCTCCTATTTTCATTACATTGAGATGATTCATTTCTCTCTGGTTTCATGACTCTCGATTCTATACGCCACAGTGATTTTTGGTCAAACTTCTCACTTTGAATTCAGCTGACTCCTGACACACTGAGGTCAACCATGTTTTCTGCATTTGTTCACTTACAGTAATTGTAACAATATACATTTTATCAGGTAACTGAAATAGAGACTACTACTGGTGACATATGCCCAGAAGGTAAGTGTAGCTGAACTTTTAAAATGTCAGACTATTGCTTCTACCTTAAAACGGTGATATGTCCACATCACCAATCTGCATTTCACTCTCAGATTTTATTTTTTTGGGAGAAGACTGGGCAGGAGTTTACTATTGAGATGACATTTGTTTTGGTCCTAAAGCACTGAATTCAAAGGTCAGAAGCTCATAATGACTGTTTACTGCTGTGAAAATACATATAGTTGAAATGCCATGACATTATTACAGCAGTATTTCTTTGGGAGCTGTCATATTTACGAGCCGAATGTTCGTTAATGTGAAACACAGGTTAGGAACGTCGGCATCAATGGAACGCCGCTCAAACTGATTTTTTTATCAGCTGTGACGATGAGCAGAGAGTAGCATGAATGTGAATAATTTAACAAGAAAGAGGCAATACTTTATATGGAGTGTAAATTATACAATAAGAAATGGTGCCGGGGTTTTTTTTTTTTTAGGTTTTTTTTGTGAATGTGCTTTATTACATAAAGCACATAGTAGAAACTGAAGATGTATAGGTGCTACGTAAGTGTGAGGCATTTACTAGTATGTAAAACTCAAATACTGACGAGAAAAACTCAGTTAAATATATGAGGGTTGACTGCTCCTCCTTAATTATGAAGTTTTGTGTCCCTTTTGTCTGAAATGTTTTAATTGCACCTGAGAAGATATTTTTATTGCAATACACAATTTAATAGAGGTTATGTATTTTCTTAACTGTTAAATTCAAAAGGAAATACCTTTTGAAATGTTCTTTAAAATGAAACAAAAATACAATTTCTGGTGAGGAATTACACCCACATGTATTCCCATCTAAAATAGCTCATAACAGGACCACATAATGAGAAAATTGTCACTCGTCAGATTTTTAGTTTGGTGTGCTCCTGACTAAAGCAACGGTGAACACTATGGCATGATGGAAAAGAGCTGTCTGTGGCCTTTAGAAAGACGTTGTAGCAATGTGGAGAACCTTCACATTCAGCTACCAATGCCACGGTTAAGCTGTCCAAGTTAGTTCAACCTCAAAGCACAACATGAGGTACTAAAATACATGAGGTACACAACATGAGGTACTAAAAAAAACTATAATGTCATCGCAGGACCTACAGCTTGATCCTGCTATTGTTGATATTGCCTCTGAGGTTTAAGGCAAGGCAAGGCAAGGAAAATTTATTTCTATAGCACATTTCAGTACAGAGACAATGCAAAGTGCTTTACATGATTAAAATACAGGGGGAAGAAAAGAATAAAAGCAAGTAGAAATAAAATGTAGAAACAAAATAGAACATGGAAAAATAGAAACTAAAAGCAAACATTAAACAAGTTAGACTACAAAGTTGAACTAATGATGTTTCAGTAAAACAGTTCAACTAGAACAGTCGAAGGCGATCCTGAACAAATGTGTTTTTAATCTTGATTTAAAGGAACTCAGGCTTTCAGCACTTTTACAGTTTTCTGGAAGTTTGTTCCAGATCAGTGGAGCATAGGAACTAAATGCTGCTTCTCCATGTTTAGTTCTGGTTCTAGGTATGCAGAGTAGACTGGAGCCAGAAGACCTGAGTGGTCTGGAGGGTTGATACACTGATAACAAGTCTGTGATGTATTTAGGTGCTAAGCCATTCAGGGATTTATAGACTAATAGAAGTATTTTAAAGTCTATTCTCTGAGATACAGGGAGCCAGTGAAGGGACTTTAGAACTGGGGTTATGTGCTCTACTTTCTTAGTCTTAGTGAGGACGCAGGCAGCAGCGTTCTAGATCAGCTGCAGCTGTCTGATCCACTTTTTAGGCAGACCTGTGAAAACACCGTTACAGTAATCAATTCGACTAAAAATAAACGCATGGATTAGTTTTTCCAGATCCTGCTGAGACATTAGTCCTTTAATCCTGGAAATGTTTTGAGAATGCTTCACTGCAGGAGGACATGACCACCATCATGGAGTCCACCATGAATTTTACTGTGTGTCAACGGGTATCTGAGGTAAAATGTGAGACCGTCTTTAAAAAAAATAAAAATGCTACATGACAATGACCCAAAACAATCCAGCAAATCCACAAAAGGCTTTTGGAGAATTAGGAAATGTAAAGTCCTGGGGTCTCATTTATAAAGCTTGCGTATGCACAAAATTGGGCCTGAAACTTGCGTACTTTCCTTCCTGCTTTGATCAATTATTAATTATATATGTTAGCATCAAACAGCTGTACAACTGAGCAGTTCATTGTAACAGGGTTTTATTTTCACTTTAGAATTGAAACATATCCAGTTAATAAAAGTAGCATTATAAAACAGCTGTTTTATAGCTCCATGTGTATTTTCACCTTAACTCTGAGGGCATCAAACGGCTGCCAATGTTCCACATCTAGCATTTTTACTGACAGATTGGACAAAATCACAAAAGGATAAAACAGATAAACTTTGTTGTAATGTGTTCAGCTCTCCTGTTTTCTGTTAGAAGTCTTGCTCTCTTTCACTCCCTCACAGCCTATGTGAATTTTCCTAAATAGCTTCTTGCATATTTGTTCCTCTCGCTTAATTTCAAACAAAGTGATACTGAAAAAAGTTGACTTTGAGTTTTCTTTACTCAGTAAAAGTTTCCCCACTGAGCAGTTTTTACTGCGACCTGCTTGCACTTAGTAGGGTGAGAACAGTGATTGGCAAAAGATGCAATTTTCAGTTTCTATGATCGTCCGATCGCTGGTCAGAGCCAATCATCCAGCTCTGGTAACCAGCTTCTCCTATATTGATGTAATGTGGATTATTGAGAGCTCTGATGCTCGCCAGGTATAAAAACCTACAGTTCAGCTAAAAGTATTCCTGTCATATTTATCTGGTAAAAGTCTAGCCCTGTCTATTGCATTTCTCATTCTTAGAAGTACTAATCATACAGACCATTGTTGCTCTTCCTCCTTCTTCAAGAGACACTTCATTGTCCAAATCCTGCAGCTGTTGGATCTCTACTGAGACAACTTTCCCTTTTCTTCCTCCAAAATGCAATCGCTCTGTTGCCATCTTTTTATCCCTCATCTTCTATTTTTCCTCAATGACCCAGCTGACCGACTATGATGACTCCTGCCAAAGCAGCCAACCATGTCGATTACCAGGCTTTCATCTCACACTGGCAAAGCTCACATAGGGCCGCTGTTTTGCTGCGCTTCGGGTGGCGCTGAGTTGGAGTTAAAGAGCAGTTAGAAGAAATTTTCGATCCATATCGACAGGCTCAAGGAAATTGGCCAAAGAAGCTGCCTGGTTCCCATAAACACACGGCTCTGAATTGAGTCTGACCCTCTCCTGCGGATTAGGGGAAGGAATTTAGATTGGTAAAAATGAGTGAAGAAAGAAGAGATTGAGCCACGGATCATTGGGAGCCTGCTGTCACTGAGGATCTACAACCAGTGTGAAGTCTCAAGTGCTGAACATGGCTGACTGGTAGAAAAGTAATTGCATAAATGGTTACTTTAATTGTCACATCTAAACTTGAGATTAGGGAAGCCTTGCGTTACTCATTTGCCATCGGAACTTAGATGAACTTGGAAAGCATGTAGGCCATAAGATAATCCCTGTATGCTGTCAGCTTTTGCACCATAAAATATAATTGCATCTTAGATTTGAACATTGTGTCATATTTGGTGGGTTTGAAGCTGAACCGGAGTGCAGATAAGAGGCCGGAAGCTGTACAGTGAAGTGAATGATGATTTAATGAAGAACAAAATAACGGAGGACCTGACAATGAGTGTGAATGAGCTGGCTGAATATATGATCCAATAAACTCTCTTAACAGAAATGAAGATTGCTGCAAGAAAATAAGGATTTTACTGAAACAAAAGTCGGAAACTGAATCCATAAGGAACTGAATGAATAATGAAAGGAAGCAAGAATAAAGGAACAGAATCTACAGAGTCACAAATACTACTAAAATGTGAAACAAACAGAACTGCACAATCCCCAAGAACCTAAAAATAGTCAAAGACCTGGATTGTGACAAGTTGACGTTCTCCTTTTCTTCTTTGAGGTGTCACTCCCTGAGCTGTGTGTTTTTTAGGAGCCAGTGCAGCATGTCAAGGCCTACTCTAGGTCAAGCTGTAAAGATTTTTTTGAGCTTTGATTCAGATTTTTATGCAGTGGAGTAATGCATCTCACATCAAGCCTTTTCGTGGCTCAGAGTGGCAACTCAAAGATGTGGTCTAACAATGCTCCATGTTGAAGAACAGCTGGTTGTCCTGTAGAGACACCAGAAAGCAGACCATTAAAGCACTTCAGCCAAGATGAATTCTGTTGGTCCTGAACAGGTGGTTTCTTACCATTAGACTAAAAAGCAGCTGCTGTGTTTGTTTGTTTTACGATGCTAATTATTCGAAATGTGCTCTCTAATTACGCTTATTTCTTCTGAAGGTTCTGGTCGTACATATTGTTGTGTGCTTCACAGTAGCTGTAAACAAAGCAAAACGTTATGAGATGTGGTATTTCTGCTGCCTGTACCATTTGCATATTGGCAGGAACAAACAACACAGCTGCAGACTTATTTGGTTTGCATTTTAATGCTGCCCTTTGATGCTTTGTCCTATACATCTTTGCTGATGTCTTACGCCATTATGCTTCGAAATAAACTCCATTTAGTTTCTAGTCTAGTATGGTACAGCATCATCAACAATTATTGGCATCCATGGTAAAGATATGTAAAATTCCTCAAGATAATAGATTATTTTTTTCTTTTCTTTTTTTTTTTTTTTTGCTGTAATAGCATAACTGCAGGCTCAACATTTTCAAAAAGCTAAGCTGTTATTGGAGTTTATTTAATCATTTGGGAGGGAAAGAATCCCACCTTCAGAAGGTAACTTCCTATAAAATAAAAACCATAAAGGTATTTTGGTGATTTAGACAACCTTATAAGTGAATTAGGGTTTCCCTGGGGCAAAAATATAATATTAAAATATTTATTTGCCTAGTCTTGCCCGTGTCTGCAGTCGGAACAGCAACTATAACATTTAAAACAAGCTTGCAAGCTTAGACATCAAGCAGGATGGGAAGGTAGATAAAAAAGTTCACTTTTGAAAAATTAAATAAATGAGAAAACTTTATTTATATAGCACCTTTCACAGGATAAAAACCACAAAGTGCTTCACAATTTAAAAAAAAACTAAAACTAAAAACATAAAACTAGCTAAAAACTAGAGTGGTATTTTTGGCTCACCAAGGCATGATAACAATGGCTGTTATGCAATGTAGCCATTGCGTAACAGCCAGGCAGTTCTGAGTTAGCTTCCAAGTTCAGAGAAATATAGCAAGCTTGGCAACGGTGAGGAAAATCTTTCTAATGATCATTTTTGGAGGAGACATAAAAGGAGGCACCGCAGTAGACAGAGATGGTCCACGTTCTTCTTTGTTCCTTTTGCTGATCGCACGAGAGCTAACATTACTGCCTCTACCATTACCAGTGGTATTGATTCATTTGGGTTACACATCCGCCAGCTGTCTGATGACAGACTGAAATCAGTACAAGATTATCGCAGAAGATGGATAGAAGACAAAAAGTAGATTTTGTTTTTTACCTTTTTTTTGGAATGGATAGAAGACATCATATGTACATGGACCTTAAGATCAGCTTTTGGGCAGCAAATATGCTAGGTGGGTGTATTGTTAAAGAAATAACTAGTATGTGGAAAAGTACCTAATGCGCACTCATGAGTATGATGGAGGACATGTGATGTGTTTGCATTTTTTTTCTCTTGTAACGGCCCTGGAAAAACATGTGCGTGACTGTTTGAAATAGCAGGGTATTTTGAATAAAAATCCATTGGTGTCTGCTAGAAAATATGAGATGAGTCCTCGCTGGGATCTAAAACATTTGGCCAATTCAACTCAGTAATGGTTCATCAGAAAATCTATCAAGCTTCTTCAAAGGCCATCACACGCTGTAAGCCTAAAACCCATAGAAAGCACCAGGGGTGTGCAGACGAAAAGACAGCATAAGTAATCCAGGATTTTAGATGATCATGAGAGCAAATCTTAGAAGAAAGCAACATCTTGTCCATGGGGCATAAAATGGTCGTGCAAATTGACTGTTGGGTTGCAGATAAGTTTCTAACGTGATTTTGTGAAAATCATTTATTTCTCAAGATGGTCACCAATTTAATGATAATCAAATTAAACACCTGTATTATGTTCCTACAATGACAGATAACTTTGTTTCAAGGCTTCTTATAACTTTTAACCAGTTGTGCCAATAAGTTAGGGTGACATTGCTTTTATGTTAATAACCAAAATAAATTCACTGTATTGTAGCATAAAGCACAGTTTATTCCCGTCTTTGTTTATTTTGTTCCTGACCACTTTTTGCTGCTCTCCCAATTTTAAAGAGTAACAAACCACAATGTAGCTACCAAAGTGGGCAGTACCAAGAGACCCTGAGGGGCAGGGCTAAGTGTGGGGATGAAAGGTGGGGGTTAAACCGTGGTGTGGTTAGGAAGAGGGAAAGTGGCAGCCAGCTTAATTTGACGTATTGAAACACGGAAAGTGACGGGGCGATAGTGATGGTTTTGCGAGGGATCGGTCTTTTGAGCTGGAGGATTTGTATGACCAATTCTGGGAATGCTCACAATTCTGACTCCTGACTTTGCGTGTGTCTGACTGAGACGTGAGGCTATGATGATGAAAACATGTACCATCGATGAAAGCATGTAACAATAGGAAAATTCGAATGCAGTAGCCACCCTTCAACCCTAAGAGGCTAGCACAAAGATGGTCTTAAGACACAAATTGCAGAACTATACAATTTCACACAAAAATGTAAAAAAAAAAATGCACAGTAAAATTAAAGTAGTACCCTTAGGCCCGGTTTATACAGTTTATCTGTAAAGAAAAGTACATTTTGGGTTGAGTTACACTTTAACTGGACTTTCCTGTGTATTGCAGCTGACTAACCTAACGGAGATCCACGACCAGATCAGCGGGATGGCTCGGTGTCCCTACAACCCGCTGCACAACTCCACCGCCCTAATCACGTCCAGTGGGGAGCTCTATGCCGCCACCGCCATGGACTTCTCTGGGCGAGACCCGGCCATCTACCGCAGCCTGGGCGGACTGCCGCCACTACGCACTGCCCAGTACAACTCCAAGTGGCTCAACGGTAACCAGCAAGCAGTGGAGAATGTTTTACCCTTTGTGTAAATGCATCTCAAAGCACCAATATCAAAAACCCATTTGACGGACCTCAATGAATACTTATTTCA
The DNA here is from genome assembly GCF_011125445.2 of Fundulus heteroclitus. Classification (NCBI taxonomy): domain Eukaryota; kingdom Metazoa; phylum Chordata; class Actinopteri; order Cyprinodontiformes; family Fundulidae; genus Fundulus; species Fundulus heteroclitus. The sequence continues at coordinate 18,207,958 of NC_046381.1, forward strand.
GTACCTTGCTAGGAATATTGTTGCTGCAGCTAATGGGGAGTCGGTGTGTGTTCATTGAACGTATTATTATGTTTTCCAACAAACCACCTGTAATTAGCCCTAAGCAAAGCAAATACTGCTTAGAAAAATGCTGTCCATTTAACCTTTTATTGGTAAAACAAATTGTTTCGAGAGTTACTTGTCAACAAGACTATCTTTGTGAGGTAAAAAATAAATAAATACCTTACCCCCTCCTTAAAGGGTGGAACTTGAGTTTGAAGTTCACAAAAATCAATGCTGTTTTTTTTTTCTCTGAAAGCTCAAAGACACTGCAGAGCAGATTGGAGATCTTCAAACAGCTTAAGATGTCCATCCTACACAGGAGCAGGTCAATCAGTATCTAGTCCGCGAGTGACTTTTTTTTTTTTTTTTTTTTCTGGTTCACATTTAAGTCAAATTGAAAAAACAAATTTAAAACTACCTCATACCTTGCTTGGCAGCCACCTTCTGGGAGAAGGCTTAATAACTAATTTTATGGGGAATTGATTTTCTTCCTCCATCTCCCCCCTGCACTGCCCTCTGAAGGTGCCGAGAAGAAAAGGGCAGAAATGAGATGGAGGGAGGAAAAGGGTGTGGGGGGGGGGGGACATTTTCTTTTAAAGCTGAATTAAATCACCGTCAGAGAGAATAAAGTGTGCGGTTTAGATCCAATAATGTCATACATAAAGATGAACGCCTTAGCTGTAGCAGTGTCATGGAGGTTGCATGTTTTAGATAGGGTGAGAGCTATTACCCTCCACCTGTTTTGGTCATTTCTCAGCCTAACCTTTAGGTTGGGGGAGTGAAAAATGAGCTTTCTTATTACAACACAAAGCCATTAATAACATAGCCTGTAGTTATTAATCCTGATCACCTGCTGTTGTGTGGGCTGCGCGCGCTCTCTCACACACACCATGAGTCAATCAGTCATAATGTGTAGCCTATCGCTCTCCCACTACTTCCAACTCCCACGGCCTTAAATATATTTCCGTCCGTATTTTTCTTCATATGTCTGCACTTCATCTTTTTTTCCTGCCTGTCATCAAGTTTTCTTTCTGGGCCGTGTTTTCTTTTTTTTTTTCTTTTTTTTTTCCTCACTTGTCCATTTGTGTCACCTCTTTCTTTTTCAACAGAGCCAAATTTCGTCTCCTCCTATGACATCGGCAACTTCACTTACTTCTTCTTCCGAGAAAATGCGGTGGAGCACGACTGCGGCAGGACTGTGTTCTCCCGAGCCGGACGCGTCTGCAAGAATGACATCGGTGGCCGCTTCCTACTGGAGGACACGTGGACCACCTTCATGAAAGCCAGGCTGAACTGCTCCCGACCAGGAGAAATCCCCTTCAACTACAACGAGCTGCAGGGGACCTTCTACCTGCCCGAGCTCGAGCTGCTCTATGGCATTTTTACAACTAACGTGTAAGTAATGTTGAATGGCACGATGTTGGAGAATATTCTCAGTCTTCCAGGTCATGTTTAATCTAAAAAAAAAAAAAAAAAAACGAAAAACAATCACACTCTGGATTCCCTGACACCACTTCACACAGCATAGGTACCAGTATCGCTAAGATACCGACCATCACTGTGGTGAGGAGCGGATGCGGTCATATTCAATAAATTAGAAGAGGCCGTTCTAGGAGACTTGTTTGTCAAAAAAGTTACTTTGGAGAAAAAGTATTAAACACACTTTTCATTAACCATCCATTTCTGGATGAAAAACTTTTACTTCTTTAATTGGTCTGATGCCCTATTCTAATCTTAAATGCTGTGTTTTTATTAGCTGGAGGTGGATAATTAACAGAAATGAAGGCTTTAAAACATCATCAGTCTGACTTAATCTGTATAATAGTGTTCCCTTGGTGAACTGAGTTACTGCAAGAAAGTAACTTTTCAATGCTATTCTAATTTACTAAATATGACTGTAGTTGATTTTTTTGTGTTTCACTTTTAAAATGCAAGCACATCAATTGTCCAATCATAAAGCAAAAACTCTGCCATGAATATAACACAACATCAACAGTTTGTCAGGATAGCTATTGTTGTTTTTTTCTGAAATGTATATCCACACTGTTTCATTGAGTAATGCACTCCTTTACCTCTATGGCTATATCTAATGTGCCCTTGGATCTATTAATGCTTTGCAAATCAACTTGAAGGTGCATTATTACCACTAAGCGTCAAACAATATATTAGTGAAAAGAAGAAAAACAAAAGAAACTCTCCTCAGCTGTCTTGAAAGCAGAGTGATTTTGCATAGTCACCTGGGCCTGCTCCACTAATGGAAAGGTTTTTCTAACTTTAGTGTACTTAAGCCACAAAAAATTATTTTTTGGTCAAATTAGGTTTACCAAAGTTATTTAAATAAATGCCACACTAATGGGAGAGATATTTTCTTCTTATCATTATTATTTTTTTAAATTTAAGAGTTTAGATGCAGTGAGTGCACACTGCTACGTCTTTATGTTGACATAATGGCGTTCTCAAAATCTTACAGGTTGATTAAAAGCATTTGAGTTCATCTGAGACACATTTATAGACTTATTTGAAGGCAACACGCCACAAACACACAGCGTTCTTGTGTGACATGGTGGAAAGAAAATCTAATGAAATTAGATAAAATGTCAGGAAAATAACTGTGGATCTCCACATGTTCGGGGCAGTTTCCATTTCACCTGTTAAAACAAATATAATTTAGTATAAACACTATGAGTATTCCCAGCTATCACACTGTTCTTGAAGGAGACACGTTTTGTGTCCCAGAAATAAATGTGATTTAGTGTGAAATTTGCTTATAAACTCCAGAACAAAATCAAAAGACCTTGTGAAATTGCTTGCTGAAGCTGGCGGAGTATCAATATACACAGTGAAATTAGTCCTTTAATGACATTGGCTGAAAGCCAATTAGTGAGAAAGATGTCAGATTACAGTTTGCAAATGCACTCAGGGGCAAGTCATATCATGGGTCTGATGAAAAACGCTCTGAAGTGTTTGGCCATAAAGACCATCATTAGATTCAGGGGAACATGGTTCAAAGTCTGAGAACACCATCCCAGCTGGGAAGTACTGGGACGGCAGCATCATGATGTGGGGGAAGTTTTGATGGCGCTATTAAAAAATGTCATGACTGGCTTTAAATGTTTGGCCCACATGCAGAGAACCACTCGGCAGCAGAGATCAGTTCAACGATTTATTTGCGAGGCAAATGGTGTGACAACCCAAATGGCGAAGAGGTAACAACGGGAACGAGGCCCGGTGAATCACTGAAAGGTAAGGAGAGATGATTAGAGGGGGAAAAGCTCAGGGGAGGAGGATCTGAGGTGCGTACGCTTACCACCGGGCGCGGCGACCGGACCGGGAGGGGACGGTGAGGACTCAGCGTGACGTACGACGGTGGCAGGTGCTTCAGGGACCGGGGAGGGTGTAGGTGGAGTGGGGGTCTGAGCAGCGTCGTTGATCGAACGTTCTGGGACAGCGGAGGAACCAGAGGAGCTCGGGGCGACAGGTATACTCGAGAGGGAGTCCCGTAGGAGGATCTGACGAGAGCACTCGGGTGAAGCCTGAGAGACACAAACAAGCGGTTAGCTCAAAGAGATCTATCTCGTGGCTGAGATAGTGGCCTGCAGTCATACCAACGACTGATAACATTCTGGCATCCTCCTGCTGTCCGCACGCAGTTCTTGTAGCGTGGCAAGATGCTGCTGAACCAATCCCGGCGTGTGTGCCCCGCCCACCGGTCAACTGGGAACACCTGCGGAGAGGTAGAGCCAGCAGAACAGCCTGGCTCAGCTGACTGAGTCCTGACACCACCCCCCCCTCAACGGTCGCCACCCGGCGACTCTGAGGAAGAGGTGCGAGGGCAGGAGGAGAGGAAGGAGTCAATCATGGACCGGTCTGGAAGGGAGGAACCAGGAACCCAGGAGCGGTCCTCCGGACCGCAACCCACCCAGTCAACCAGGTACTGGTATCCCCTACCACGCCGACGGGACGCCACAATACCACGAACCTGACGTCCCAGGAGGTCCAGGGCGGGTGGAGGGGGCTCGGCCGGAGGGCAGAGCTGGCTCGTGAGGACAGGCTTGATCTGAGACACGTGGAAGGTAGGGTGAGCTCTGGAATGGGACGGCAGACGGAGACGGACGGTTGTGGGGCTGAGGACAGAGATGATCTCATACGGGCCAGTGAAGCGTGGCGATAATTTCCGACAGGTGGACCTGGATGGAAGGTGTCGGGTGGATAACCAAACCATTTGGCCGGGATGGTAGGTGGGAGCAGGAATTCGTCTCCGGTCGGCGAACCTACGGTTCTGCTCTGCAGTTCGTTTAAGGGCTTGGACGGTCTGGACCCAGATCTCTTTGCATTTGCGGATGTGATGGTCGACGGATGGTAAAGCTATCTCCTTATGGTCATCAGGGAGGAGAGGAGGTTGATACCCAAGGGAGGCTTCGAAGGGGGAGATCCCGGTGGCGGTTGAGACATGAGCATTATGAGCATATTCGACCCAGGAGAGGTATTGACACCAGTCGGATGGATTGGAGGCAGTGAGACAACGGAGAGCGGTCTCCAACTCCTGGTTTAGCCGCTCTGTCTGACCGTTGGTCTGCGGGTGATAGCCAGAGGTAAGGGAGTATCTGGCGCCGATAGCAGTCGCGAATTCCTTCCACACTCGTGAGGTGAATTGCGGACCACGGTCAGACAGAACATCCAGTGGGATGCCGTGCAGGCGAAAAACGTGCTTCACCAGGAGTTGGGCCGTCTGGTAAGCAGAGGGGAGCTTTCTGAGGGGAATAAGATGGCAGGCTTTAGAGAACCGATCAATTACTGTGAGGATTGTGGTCATACCTTGAGAGGTGGGCAGGCCGGTGATGAAGTCGAGTGCTATACGAGACCAAGGTCGTTCAGGGATTGGTAGCGGCTGAAGCAGGCCTGCGGGGGGTCTATTTGAAGGCTTGTTCTGAGCACAAACGGGGCAGGATTGGACAAACTCCTTGACATCTCTTAATAAGGTGGGCCACCAGAACCGTCGAGAGAGGAATGTGCGGGTTCTCTGAACACCCGGATGGGCCGAAAATCTCTCTGAATGTGCCCACTGGAGGACACGGGGCCGGACTGCGGAGGGAACATAAGTTCGGTTAGATGGGCCCGTACCAGGATCAGGGTCAGCAGGAAGGGCATCAGTAATTAAATTCAGAATCTCCCACTGGAGAGCACCGAAAGAGCAGGTGGAAGGAAGGATGTGAGCGGGTTCTTTGTCAGAATCCTCAGGCGCGTACTGGCGGGACAAGGCGTCGGGTTTCTGGTTCTTGGAACCTGGTCGGTATGTGATGTTTAAGTTAAAACGAGAAAAGAAAAGGGACCACCGAGCCTGTCTGGGATTCAGCCTCTTGGCAGTTTGTAAATAAGCCAGATTCTTGTGGTCTGTCCATATTTGTATTGGCTGCTCAGACCCCTCAAGCCAATGACGCCACTCCTCCAGGGCGAGTTTGATGGCTAGGAGTTCTCTGTCACCCACATCGTAGTTGCGTTCTGCTGGGGTAAGACGACGGGAGAAGAAGGCGCATGGGTGTAGTTTCTGGTCCTGATCGCAACTCTGAGACAATACGGCTCCAACTCCTGTGTCAGAGGCATCGATCTCGACAATGAACTGCTTAGAGGAGTCAGGGTGCACGAGAATCGGTGCTCTGGAGAACCTGTTCTTGAGATTACTGAAGGCTGCCTCTGCTTCTGAGTTCCACCTGAACGGGACCTTGACTGACGTGAGAGCGTGCAGGGGGGCGGCGATCTGACTGTACCCACGAATGAAGCGACGATAGAAATTCGCAAAACCCAGAAACCGCTGGAGTTCTCTACGGGTCTCGGGCACAGGCCACTCCAGGACAGCCTTGATCTTTTCAGGGTCAGACCGGACTCGCCCCCCTTCTAGGATGAGACCCAGAAAGGTAACAGATGGTTGGTGAAATTCGCACTTCTCAGCCTTCACAAAAAGTCTGTTTTCCAAGAGCCGCTGGAGGACAAGGCGGACATGGTGCTGGTGTTCAGTAAGAGTGCGTGAGTAAATGAGAATGTCGTCCAGATATACAAAAACGAAGAGATTGAGGAAATCACGGAGGACATCATTCACTAGGGACTGGAAAACAGCTGGAGCGTTGCAAAGTCCGAAAGGCATCACTAAGTATTCAAAGTGACCCAGGGGTGTCTTAAACGCAGTCTTCCACTCGTCCCCCTGGCGGATCCGGACCAGGTGGTAAGCGTTACGCAGATCCAATTTTGAAAAGATTGTAGCTGACTGAACCGGCTCCAGAGCGGAGGAAAGGAGTGGAAGGGGGTATTTGTTCTTAACTGTTATAGCATTAAGCCCGCGGTAATCTATACATGGGCGAAGGGAGCCGTCCTTCTTCGCAACAAAAAAGAAACCAGCCCCGAGTGGGGAAGAAGACGGTCTAATCAGCCCCGCTGCTAAGGACTCCTTAATATATTTTTCTAAAGCCTGTCGCTCCGCCTGGGAAATGTTAAACAGACGACTGGCAGGCAGCGGGGCACCCGGTAAGAGGTTGATAGCGCAGTCATAGGGACGATGGTGGGGGAGCGAGCTAGCTTGAGACTTGTTGAAGACCATCTTAAGGTCGTGGTAAATCTCAGGCACTGAGCTCAGACTCTCTGGGTCGGTCTCAGTTGATGGCTGAGTGGAGACCGGGCTGGCTGGGACCGCAGATTGTAGACAGCCAGCGTGGCACTTAGACGACCAGGCTTCTATGCGCCGGTCAGCCCAATTTACATGTGGGTTGTGCCGTTGTAGCCAGGAGTAACCCAAAACGAGTGGTGCCTGTTTAACAGGAAAAACAAAGAACGAGATTTGTTCCCTATGATTTCCCGAGACTACGAGCTCCAGGGGTCTAGTTTGATGGGTGATCTGAGGGAGAACCCCGCCATCTAGGGCTGAAACCTGGAGCGGAGTAGCAAGGGGGACCATGTCGAGCTGGGCACGCTGAGCAAAAGAATAATCAATCAAATTAAAGTCGCACCCCGAATCAATCAGGGCGGATAACTTAAAAGTTTCGCGGGCCGTGACGATTGCAGCGCGTAAACATAGACGTGGAGGAGCAGGGATGGTCGATCTGGTGTGGTCCGCCGGTCTCCCTGCTACCGCCGACGGACCCGGTCTTTTGACAGTTCTGGGCATTTACCTATAAAATGGTTAGGAGAAGCGCAATAAATACATAATTTGTCGGCCATGCGCTTCTGCCTTTCCTCAGGCGTGAGCCGCAAACGACCCAACTGCATGGGCTCAGGAGAGGACGGCGGAGAGGCAGTGGGCTGAGCCGCAACATGATCAGAGGGATGAGAAGCGAAAGTTCTCTCTGTTCGGCCCCGAGTTCTTCCCTTAAGGCGGTTATCGAGCCGGACAGTCAGAGCGATCAGATCATTTAAGGATGCTGGCTCCGCTGAACGGGCCAGTTCGTCCTTTAAAGGCTCATCTAATGCTTGAAAAAATACAGTTTTCAGCGCGCGCTCTTCCCAGCCAGCGGCCGCTGCGAGAGTTCTGAACTCGATTGCGAAATCGGCAACACGCTTTCCCCGCTGCCTAAGGGCGAGGAGGCGTCGGGAGTCTGTGGTCTCATCCGACTCCGCAGCAAAAACCATTTTGAACTCAGAGACGAAATCACTGAAGGTGCAGCCGAATTGTTGGCAATCAGGAAACCGGGATTCCGCCCATTTAAGGGCTCTTCCCGTGAGTAAACGTAAAATATAAGCTATCTTGGAAACATCGTGGCGGAACAAATGGGGGCTTTGATTAAACGCAAGAGAACACTGGAATAAAAAGCCACCACAGTCCCCGCTATCTCCGGAGAATTTCTCTGGACAGGGAGAGGGAATCCCGGGGGCAGGTGGTGACGTATCAACTGACGCGGACTGGGTAGGCGGGTCTGGCTGCGCGGAAGCTGCCGGCTGAGATTGAGCCTGGAGGAAACCTGTCAGCTGATTGAGCTGGGCGGCAACGTCCTGCAGCTGATTCTGAATGGAAAACACGGTGGTTTCTAAACCGCGAATCTGATCCTGCTGGGCTGTTAACGCCCTGCCGACGGAATCCGCTGGACCTGTCTGGCCAGAATGTTCTTCTGTCATGACTGGCTTTAAATGTTTGGCCCACATGCAGAGAACCACTCGGCAGCAGAGATCAGTTCAACGATTTATTTGCGAGGCAAATGGTGTGACAACCCAAATGGCGAAGAGGTAACAACGGGAACGAGGCCCGGTGAATCACTGAAAGGTAAGGAGAGATGATTAGAGGGGGAAAAGCTCAGGGGAGGAGGATCTGAGGTGCGTACGCTTACCACCGGGCGCGGCGACCGGACCGGGAGGGGACGGTGAGGACTCAGCGTGACGTACGACGGTGGCAGGTGCTTCAGGGACCGGGGAGGGTGTAGGTGGAGTGGGGGTCTGAGCAGCGTCGTTGATCGAACGTTCTGGGACAGCGGAGGAACCAGAGGAGCTCGGGGCGACAGGTATACTCGAGAGGGAGTCCCGTAGGAGGATCTGACGAGAGCACTCGGGTGAAGCCTGAGAGACACAAACAAGCGGTTAGCTCAAAGAGATCTATCTCGTGGCTGAGATAGTGGCCTGCAGTCATACCAACGACTGATAACATTCTGGCATCCTCCTGCTGTCCGCACGCAGTTCTTGTAGCGTGGCAAGATGCTGCTGAACCAATCCCGGCGTGTGTGCCCCGCCCACCGGTCAACTGGGAACACCTGCGGAGAGGTAGAGCCAGCAGAACAGCCTGGCTCAGCTGACTGAGTCCTGACAAAAAACAGCCAGCACCATAAAAAATATATATATATTAAAGCAACAACAGGAACAAAAGGGTCCAAATTGACTCGGACTCAAGGGGGTCCGTCAACTTTGATACAACGTGGCTCAAGAACAATAAAGTCAATATTTTGGAATGGGCCACCCAGCTGTTGTGAGAAGGTTGTGAAAAGATGCCCATAACGTTTGACTCAAGTTGTGCAGTTTAAAACACAGTTCTACCTAATTTTACGGAAAGGTACGTTTTAAAAAAAAAAGATTTCTCTCATTATTCAACAACTATGACTATTTTTTGATGATCTAACGGACCTAACACATTAAATGTTGGGCTTAATTTAGTGTCAGTGAGAAAAGCAATGTCTTTTTTCCAGTGTATGTTAATATCTGTTTTCTACTGTAGATTGAGTAGAGCGTGCTATAAATGTTACACCCTTCCCTATTTACACAAGATACATTTACACATAGTTCATTGACCTGACAGTACAGCACGCAGTTAATTTCTTCACATTTAGATTTAAAACACTATTTCTTCTTGATATGCCAACATGAGTCAGATAAGAAACGGTGTGACATCAGGCAACTGGGCATCCTTCGCTGGTTTAAAGACATTTTTGTGTTTTATATGAGAAGCCTTTTCAGTTCCAGCGACTAATTGGATGTGTCAAGTTTGCAATCTAAACTCCTGTTAAGTGTCTCATCGTCTATTTTACTGTCTTTGCCTTCTTATTTCCTATTATTTAAACTGTAGTACAGTCACTCGTACGCACAGGCCATCATTAAAGCTGAGTAATCAATTCTTTATGGTCAATGCCTTCATACAGCTGAGGGAGGGGGAAAAAAAACCTTTTGAAGGGTATTGGAAACATTTCCCCCTACAGGCACAGAGCTTAATGAACAGCTGCACTGGATCATAATTCACGTTGCCAAAGTCTTGCAGTTTGAGTCGAGCGTTAATACTCTCATTCTTTACTTTCTCTTCCGAGGGAGGCGACCGGTACTTGTTGAAACTGACAGCTTAAAAAGTCAAAGCTGTATTTCAGCTCCGAGATCTATACCGTTAATCAGAAAAGCCGAGCAGCTTAATTGAGCCCCGTTGCTGGATTTATACTCTAATAATGACAGTCACGAACAACGCAGAGGGTGTCTGTCTGTTTAGGGCTTGACTTTTATTGTTGCTGCAAACATGCAGAGGGAATCCCAACTAACGCGTACCAAATCTGATCTGTTTCCTGGTTGAGCTGATTTTTGCAGATTAGATTGTTTTGATCTTTATTGTGTTTTCTGTCCATTCATGTCGTGATTGTCCCCTTCTGAGGGAGGTAAGCTCACCACACTTTTTTTTCTGCTTCTCTCTACCAACAGAAACAGCATTGCTGCGTCTGCAGTGTGTGCCTTCAATCTCAGCGCCATAGCCCAGGTTTTTAACGGACCCTTTAAGTACCAGGAGAACTCACGCTCGGCTTGGCTGCCCTACCCCAACCCCAACCCAAATTTTCAGGTAATGTATGTGAATACATCCACAGTGGATCATAGATTCCCAACAGGGATGAGCAGCTATGAGATTCTGAGCTATGGACATGTTGGATTCAATTTAACAATTACTATAGCTGCAGCTAAACACTTTGAAAGTAAAAATGGAACTTAAACCCAGTACGCCCTTTTTTGGTGGAAATTAGTCTGGAGTGGAAATCTGTATGGTTTGTAGATGCCTACCCTAAAATCGTGATCCATTTAGGGTAAAAAAAAAAAGTCTAACTTTTGTTTTCAGGTGTTTATAAGAGATCTAAATGCAGACCTTATTTAGCTGAGATTGATAAGCATAAAAAAGATCAAACTACCTAACTGCTGATGCAGTGTCTCTAGCAGATGAGCTACACGCCCACATCTGAGATACGCAGTCTATGATATACAAATAACATAAACTGCTAAGATTTTTCATTTTACTGATCATGGTTTTATTGTCAATATGGAACTTGTTTATGCATAAACAAATGAAACTCATCCGCCTTTGCAATATTCTGGCATCTTGTCTTTGTTGGCAAGCTACTGGGTCACAGGGGTGTTGTTGCTGTATGACAGTAGTTCTGGTTGGAAATTTGGATTAATGCTGATGATCAAATGCTATTTTTCTGTCTCTGGTGATATCAAGAAAGTGCAGGCTCGACTGGTTAATGACACTAAAAGATACAACGCGTGTTGTTTACATTTGGCAGTACAGTATGAAAATGTAATTACCGCTATTCTCTCAGTGTGCCCGTTTTCAACGTTCAAGCAAACCAAAATAGTGTTTTAAGAGCACACACCACCAAGCCATATACTGCTAAAATGTCCCAACTGAAAAAAAAAAGATTAAATAAATTATTCACACCGAATCAAATGATAAAGTTTCACCTTTCTAGTATTTTTTTGCATGTTTTACGGGCTCTTTTTGCAGTCCTTATGAGTTTGTAATTGTAAAGTAGGATATAAAGGAAGTTTATGGATTTTCTACACAAAACAAAAACGTCACTATTGGATGGTTTCATTTCACCTTTAACCTTAGGCGCTTAGTGGGAACTTTCCTTGGTTCTTATGTCAGTTTTGCATTTCAGAACAAAACCCAAGTACCCTTCGTGATTCAGGGAGTCAAATATACCCTTTGGGGATCTGTATGTTAACCCCTCATTAGGGATGTTTCAGTTTGGATCAAAATGTTAGACCAAAAGGCAACCTTTGGTGTGATTTATAACAAATACACAACCTATCTATCCGAAGAGGGACATTTTTGCACCCTCAGTGATAAATTAGTGTGCCTCACCCATTCACCTCGGAGGAAACTCTTCACGTATGATCATTTCTTCTAATTTTCAATTAACCATCTTTTTTTCTCACAATCGCACACATTATGACTGCTCATTATAAACTCTTCTGTATAGGTCATTCATTCCTTGAAGATAGCCTACCTCATGGAGTCGTTCTTAATAAACTAGACTTATTTTCCACAGGCGACCCTTTATGTTTATACTCTATCCTAAAAGCCGAAGGTGTATGGCCCAGCATCTTATTTTGATTTACGGTGCCATTCCGTAGTGATGACGCGGAGGGAATGCGTTATTAGCAGAACAAGTGGCTCTTAGTTTTTGCAGGCTTAGCAGATAGTGAGGGAAGCTAATCCACCCGCTCGCCACGAGGAATTGAATTCCCTGCGATGTGTGGCCATCAGTGGGTGACACTTGCTTCGCTTTCGCTGGCGTCTCCCATCACGGGTCTCAATCATGTAGACGCCGAGCCAGCACAGGCAAGAGCCCTCCATCGAGAACTAACACATGCATTATCTATAATGGCATTGCTCATGCAGAAAAAGTGAATGGAATGCTCAGAGGGGGGGGAAAAAGTGCAAATTCTGATAGTATGCTCAATACACACATGCCCACACACACCAATAAATCTGTGACATGCATAGAACACAACTCTCTGTCATCGTGCATGCATGTATCGGCCTGTCAGCAGCCAGTTTAGCAAAAATAAACCTCATGAGAATAAATTTTCCTTATCTGGTTAGAGCTGGCTGCAAATTTATGCTCTTTGTGGGGCTATAGAAACATCACAGAGGGAGATTGTGTGTTCCGCAGTCCTTTTTTTTATGTTTCTCAAGGATAAACACGTATCTTTGTCACCTTTCCTCCCTCATCTTCTCGCGATTCAAGCTTGGGCACAATGGTTGCACCTTGCTGATGGACTAACGCTCACTTTATCTAGGTTTCAGTGACATCTTCATCAAACATTTGTCAATGTTGGGGGAATAGATTTACAAGCACAAGATTTATAGCCCTTCTTCAAGCCAGCGCACATACACGTTCACAAATGTGCAGACACCAACCAGCACCTATACAAATAAAGACGCTATGGCCAAAGATATAAGGATATACCTGCCACCTGAGAATAATTGTACAGGAAAGCCTCAACACACACACACATACACACTCACACACACACACCGGTCATTGATTGAGAGCCTAACTCCCGGTCTTCAGAGAAAATCCCCCCATTCATTTGAACTCCACTGATTGATCCTGCAGGGTTTGTTCAGGCTATGAGTCATGTTCATTGTGCATTACAGCCTAATACTGCCTATGTGTTGTATTGGGTTTATGTCATTTTGTAATAGATTATTGTAAAAAAGCATTCTTTGTTCAACCACACAAATAGGAGCATATGTTAGGTTTGACTAAGAGGCAAAGGCAAATGATTTTTTTTTTCTTGTCATTTTAAATATTTAGACCTGCAGTTTCTTGGCCATCTTTTCAAGAGTATGTAATACTACACAGTATCCGACAAAACTGCTCAGAGCCCTTTCATTTTTCTATAGTTTTTAAGTTTACAACCTAAACCTCAACATATTTTAATCATGCTATTTCACTGTATGTGCAGAGTAAAGCTGGAAGGAAAATTGTACATGGTTTGCAATATTTTCTGCAAATAACAATCAGAAAGATGTTGCATATTTGTTTTCATCCACTGTGAGACCCCTGAATAAAATCAACCATTTGCCACTGTTCTGTCTGGTCTAGGGAATTAAGGGACTAACACAAGTCTAGACGGGGATAGGCATTTAAGATGTTTATTTTCCGCCACAGTTTTCATCTTTTCTTTAAAAACTGACACATAGTTTCAAAGATCTACGGACACCATTACAGAGAAAATATCCCTAACTGAAAGTAAAATTCAAGCTTCCCCTAACACAAAGAAGCAAAATATACAAACCTATAAATAACCTACTTAACCAACAAATAAACAGAGGAAAACTTGAACTAAACAAAATTGCAGCACACCCTTTCAAGCCAGTCTCACCAAAAAGTTCAGCTTACGAGACCTTTGCATTGGGCATTCATAGCAAAGACGATGTTTATGGCAGGCAAAAGCCAAGAGTCCCAGAAGTGCAGGCTCACAGTCCTTTTATGTTTGCTGCCGATTGCTGATTGGTTTGAAGGTCAAAGGAGGAGGGGCCTAGAAGAGAGAGGAAGACGAGTCACTTCACACAAAGAACTCCATTATTGGAGATGCAACAGTCTCCATCAGAGGGCACCCAGTTAGTAGATAGATATTTGATCGGAGACGCAGCCAACAGACCTATGCTAAGTCTGGAGGAGCTGCTTAGATCCTCCATCCTCAGATGGAAGAATGTGCACCCAGGACAATGATTGGCTGTGAACTCTGCAAATATTTAATTTGCAAAAGATTTGCAAGAGAAAATCCTATATTGAACACTATGTGAAATCAAGGATGTAAGTCACTCTCAGCGCACCATCCCCAGCAGGAAATTTGGTGGCAGCATTATGCGGATGGTGGTGCCTTTCTTCACCAGGGACAGGGAGGCTGATCAGAGTAGCTGAGATGATGGGTGGAGCTGAATACAGGGAAATGCTTCTTAGAGGCTTCAAGGGACAACAATGCTCAGTATACAGTCAGAACTACATCAAGCTATTGCCTAACATCCCAAATAAAGGTTGTAACCTGACAAAATTTGAAAAACTGCAAGGGGCATCAATACTGTACTTTTGCAAGTTCCTGAAAAACAAAAGAAACATGTATTCAGATTTTACCAATTTTTAAAGGATTAGTTACTCAGGAAACCTAGGGTCAGAAATGAAAAGCAATGACACTGCAAAGACATTTTAAACACACATCCGTTTTGCAAAAACAACTGCTGTGTTAAAAAAAAAAAACTGGCTTCTGAGTGCCACTTATGTCATCCTGGCAGAGCACTTTTGCCCTGATGATGAGAGGGGGAGACAGCTGAGTGTTGGATGGGCCCTCAGCCAAATGATAGTTGTGTCCCTCACCTTGACTCTGCTCATAACATCAATTTTACAGTGCATTCACAGATGTAACAGAGCCTCCGTGGCCAGAGCCAGACGCTTTCTCACTGCGGTGGAAAATTCAGCCATTCACATGCTTTGGCATCCGTGCACACAATGCAAAGGCAGACCACAAAGGAAACTTTAGATGTGCGTTATTGAACATCCACGCCGCACACATTCAACAGATTTTTTTTTTCCGCCACTAGCAAGATGATTATTTGAGACACCAGCAAGCACAGTGTTGGATGTCCGAGTGCTTCAGGGTTGCAATTTCCCACCAACTGATGTTGCAAGAACACTGATCCGTTCCCCGGCCTGGGGAAGCCCTGTGATTCTCGTCCAGCAGCCTAGCAAAGGCCAAGGATTGATGTGTGTAAAGTGTCCATAAAGGTACTGTTAGAGCTTGTCTTCCAGGAACAAATCACCAGCCAGGGTCCAGTCTCAGCTTAGCGTTGAAAAGGTGCATCTGCAAGCCTTTGAGCATACACGATGCGATACTATAATTAAAACAGCAGCAGTCTATTTACGGTGGTGTAATTGCCACCTCGCAAGATGTATTTTTGCTTCCCCCACTTTGTGTCCTGGCGGTGGCCTGTTCTTTGTGAAAAAGGCCTCAATCCTGAGCTCATCATGGGATGTGCTTTACTGAGAGGGGATCGCAGGGTTAGCTTTATTTTCCCTGCTCTCCGTTAACTATGCCGGCTTTGTCCTGCACCGTGTCACCCTCAGCTTCAAGGAGAAAGCATTCCCACCAGATTCATCATATCCAGTGCATAGGCAAAGGTTAGCTACATACTGTACCTTCCTGTACAGCACTTCTTTCTTCTGTTTTCTTCTTTTTTTCTTTCCTTACTTGCTGTTGATACACCTGAATTTACCCCACAGGGGGACAATGAACATGAGAATTATGCATTCCATTTTGAGAATGGTTACATTTTATCATGTTGGAACCAAAAACGTTTCTGCATTTTATGTTATGGACCTACAAAAAGCTTTGCATGATTATGAATCGGAATGAAATTTAGTTTTCAAATGTTCCTATTTTTCCAAATAGTAATCTGAAAGTGTGGCATGCATTTGTATGGACCACCCTTTATTATTGTCATATTTCTATTTATTTCTATAGTGCCTTTAAAACCAGTAGGCTGTACAGGTGAATGAAAAATTCAATAGAAAGTAAAAATGGCAAAATTCTAAAAAGCAGTAAGAAATAAAATGCAAAGTTGGCAATATTAGCAATAAAAGGCATCAAAGAAACAAGGACTGGCCGGATCGTGCTTCTCTGGCATTAAAAGCCAGTTTAAAAAGAGGAGTTTTTTAAAAGAGATTTATAATACCTCACAGAAAGAGGAAAACTCATCCAGAGCCAAGGAACTGCACCTAAAGGAGCGCTGTCTCCCCTATTCACAGGCTGAGTCCTAGAAACAACTAAAAGCTTTTGGTCTTGAGATCTAGAGAGTTCTTACCGATGTGTGGATATAAAGGCTCACTAAGGTGAAGAGGTGTCATGTCACTGAGCAATTAAAAAAAATAAAAATAGTCTTACAAACCACAACAACAAAAAGATAAATAACTGATATCCCAGTAGAGGGAATACAAAATCAGGGTCACATGTTCATGTTGTATTTTCCCCGTTAGCAGATAGGCAACTGAATTCGCTGAAAACGGTTAAGGAAAAGACTGGATCAACTCTTTTTAGAACCACCCTTTTCCTGAATTAAGCTGCAAATATTTTGGGTGTATGACGCCATTGGTTTTGCACCTGCAAACAGAAAATATTGCTAATTGTTCTTTGCAAAATTACTCAAGCTCAGTCAGTTTAGATGCAGAACATCTGTGAATCGACTCTTATTGCCGATTCTAGCTCTAATGTAGGCCTGGGCCATAATTAGTTAGACCATCCCATATAGCTCTACTTTGTTTGGGGTTGTTGTCCTGCTAAAACACAAACTTCTGTCCCACTTCTAACTGATGTTCTGCCAGCATTGCTCTGTATTTAGCTCCATCCATTTTCCCATCAACTATTATAAGCTTCCCTTTCCCTACTGAAAAAAGCCTCCTCAAATCATAATCTGGCCGTTATGTCAAAATAACCATGTGCAGTATTCGTTTTTTGCCTCACATAGCATTTTACTTGCTAACTGTTAACTTCGCAGACATCTTATTTCTCATTCTGACTTCTTATGTCAGGAGATTCTCCCACCTGAGGGCCTAGGGTCTCTGCAGCTCCTCCACTGTACCCATGGGGCTCATTGGTGCTTCTCTGTTTAACTCTCTCTGCCCCATCCTGTCAATTTTTGAATGATGGATTGCACTTAGAATATCTCTACACCTAACACGGACCCGATTTTTGGCTCATTCTTTCATATAAAATCACATTAAAACGCTCCTAAGTTGATGGTTTTAATGTGACCAAATATAAAAAGTTAAAGGGTTATGAATACTTTACCAATGCACTGTATTTAAGCAGAACTTTACTAAACTAAGAAATGCATGAATTAAACTCACACTTCTTACTTTATTATATGCATGCATACTCCAGTGCCACAGGATAGAGATCATGTGTTGTAAAAATAATTTATATATCCTATGCTTGTTAGTTTTTAGTACGTTATTATTCCTACACTGGGTCAATGCAATAAAACTTTCCTCTGACAGTAATGTTCACCTCTGTACCTATTATTGCCTTGAAGCAATTACAAATTAAACGCCAGTCTTTAAAAACGTCTAAAATAATTATTAATTTCTTTGTGAAATATAACTTATAATAAGGGAAGCATAGACTTATAGGCTATCGTTTTAATTTCTTCTTTAAACACCAGCACAGTGAGAAACGTATCAAATATTGAAGATTTTACATTATAGCCGGGTGCCATGGCTCATGCTCCCTTTAGGTAACAAATCAAACCTTTTCTACAGACTGAAACAATAAAACCAGAAAAATATACTTGTACAAATACCTTTGACTCCAGATTTCTGCACTATTAAATCATCATGTGTCCTTGACTGTTACAGCTTCCTTTAGAGAGTCCTTAAAGATAATTTAGAACGAAACCAATGAAGTCTCAAAGGCCTTTTAAAGTTGCTTCTTTTGAGCTGAAGAATGACACAATCAGGAAACATTATTGCCCAAGTACCAATAAGACCTACCAGCAATATATATGCATATGAGTGAGAAATCGAACAAAAGAGATAATCACACTCAGGAAAACATTCATTTCCATCAACCTCTGTGACTAAAAAGCCTTAAGGTTGGGAGGATTGCAAACCAACTCAAAGAAGTGGGTATTGACTTTAAATCCTTGCTCATTTAATCATTCAGTCCCTCAAATTCCCATCTCTGGGTTTAGTACTGGACAAAAAAAAGCTTAAGCTTATTAACCTGCAATCCATAAAAGCTGAGACATTTATCGTTATAATTTAATCTAATGCCTTATTCTCCAAAACTTTTTCCACCTCTGCAGTGCGGCACCATCAACTCTGGCTCCTATGTGAACCTGACTCAAAGAAACCTCCAGGATGCACAGAAGTTTCTGCTGATGCATGAAGTGGTCCAGCCTGTGGTTCCTGTTCCATATTTCATGGAGGACAATGTGCGCTTCACTCATATTGCAGTGGATGTGGTGCAGGGGAAAGACACACTGTTCCACATCATTTATTTGGCCACTGGTAAGTACCATGGAGGTTTTTTTTTTTTTAAAATAAAACTCAACAATCAAATGCTGACATCACCTAAGCCCCACCCCCTGAGAATAGGAAGTCTACTGTATTAGGCTGGATTGTCCATATTTGACCCTCTTCACATAATCAACAAGAAACTGCCCAGTGAGAGAAGACAAGCTGCTGTAGCCTGGTCACAAGTATGGAGACTTTGGGCCTGAGGTGTTAGATGTGGCCACAATGATGTCATCCATTGCCACGACATAGCCATTTGTTTGGCTCTAAATTCCCCAAATATCATCGGATCTGCATCAAATTTAATTTGACAGATATTAATCCAGACTTAAAAAGATATTGAGTCCAACATTTGGTGAGTGTGGCCCATTTCCTCCACAGCTCCCCCTAGAAGCATTGAAGCAACCAGTCCCAAGCTATGCTTGAACCAAGTCTTATGAAATTAGATACACATATGGAACTTCATGAGTCTCTTGGAGCCCTGGTCCAAACCCTACAGGACATCCGTCATTTTGGACCATAGCTGCCATTTGTCTCTTTTAAACACAGTGGAGTATCTGAGTAACAGCTTTTGATTTACAGACTTCAAAATGACTCAGTATAGTTTTATGGCATTGGATCAAAAGTTGCCAAAAGCATTTTGATGCATCAAAGCATGTGGCCGTGGCCAAGCCTCAAAATCGGACTTCTTGACATAAAAGAGGAAAGTGCTTTAACATCTGCACACAAGGTCGCAGCTGCACCAAACCTTCTTATTGCATTCCTAACCCTGCAAACGTCAACTTAACATTGACTTTTGTTGACATCGGTTTAGCTCCGCCCACTTTGGAGAACAGGAAGTGACAGGTTTCACATTAAATCATAGGTTTCAAGCTGTGTCAGATAACACTGGACAAGGTGATGCTGAATCTTACTCTTAACAGTGACTGTGAGCTGGACCTTGTGGGTGTGGCAAAGCGGCGGATTCGGATAGGTCGCTGTTTGAATACGGTCAGCTCTAAATCACACATGGATGATCCGATTGCTTCAAACTGGATTTGAATGATCTATGTTGACCTACTATCGGGTAATTTGGTTTACTTTGGAATTTACATCACCTGCGCCCCATGCAATATTCCAAACAGCTAGATCTCCCTGATGCATTGTCAGATTCACACAAAATTTGGTGTTCTTCCTTGTAGACCACTGTTCAACACGTTGGTATTGTAAATAGATAACATCAATTAGGCCCCACCCACTGAGAACAAACACAAACAGGTTTCTGCGATGAATGACCCTTCATGGCACCTTCAAACTTTGCTTAATAGAAAATTATATTTTTAATGACAATTTCTAAATACTAGAGGAAGTCTTCAGTATTTTTGCCACCAAACAGTAAGTGACTATGGCTTCCATCAGGAAGGTCAGATTTAGGCAAGATGTTCTTTCTAGGGATTAACCTAGAAATGAGTGATTAGCATCACTGGATGTTATTTTGAGGCTTGTTTATGGTAACGCCTAGTGGCAATGTGTGGATCTGAGTGGCAGGCGGTGCTGGGGAACACCTGTTGTCGCTGCACACGCCGGATCAGCACTGAGCTTTGAGTTCATTCAACAACGCTTTAGTTCCTAGTTAGTTTGTATCTATATACACACTTTTGCATACACTCACTATTTATCAATTAGGATAATTTACTTCAGAGAAATGTGGTTCCAAAAACTACAAGTGCCAATTGGAATTTAATCACCAAGGCCAGTTTTTTTTTGTCTGTGTGTTTTCATCCAATAAAAAGAGCGTTTATCTTGTTTCTTATAAACAATTATTTTCGTTTCCAAATCAAATAATACAAAAATAGTTGCTCTATAATCCAAGTGCAGGCAGAATTCGGTACATTGCATATTGACAAAACTAAATAAGGCAGTATTTATGTTGCTGGAGCAAAATAAATTGCTCTTTTGATTTTAAATGTTTCTGAATTGCTGCCTTGAACATGTACAGCAACAGATTCAGTGGAATAGTGTACATCAAAATATAACTCTGAGGCTAGACTTGAATATTGATGTTCACAATAACTTTGGGCCATTTTAATGAAATACAAATACAATATTTTGAAGTTTATGGTTCTAACTACATGGTATGTGAAATGAAATTCAAGGGGTAAGAAAACCTATATAGGATAGAACTAGTGGTGTCTCTGGCATAATAAGTTAGGTGGGGCACCAAAACTCAACACCTATTTGCAGCAACTAATTTTTTTTTAGATGCATACAACCTGACAACCTAAACATACAATTAAACACACAACCTGTTAAATTAAACAGATAAATTAGCATAAACCAACACTAGAAAATCCATTTTATATGAGCTAAATGTAATTTAATTTTTATACATAAAATTATAAATAAAGGCTCACTCATATTGTTCATTTATTAATATATTTTCCTTTAGTTTATTTTGTTTTAGTTTCTTTTGTTTCAATTTTCCTACATTTTATTCCAACAGTTTTTTTTGTTTGTTATTTGTTGTTGTTGTTTTTTTTTTACTTGCTTTTATTCCATTTTTATTTTCTAACGTTTTAATCATCTAAAGCACTTTGCATTGACTTGTACTGAAATGTGCCATACAAATACATTTGCCTTGCCTAGATGGTCGCACACTATCCGGCAGAACGTAAACGTAAGGTGTGCATCTCCAGTGTTTTGATTGGACGATCCGAGCTTAGGGCCAGATGATTTGTGCCCCACCCAGATCTACCGAGAATGTGTTGGGCACGCGCATTGCGATTTCTGATGTCTATTATTTAGACAAGTATTGGTGGGCTGGCCCCAATATCAACGCGCCTCAAGAGGATTTAGCCTACTGAGCTAGTCTGTTTTCTGGCTGACTTGGATACATAGACACAAATGTTTCTAAGAGAATTTTATTGCTAAGGGAATCGGTCTTTTTTAAAATATTGCTTTATTAAGAACGATCCTGTCCCACTGATTATTGTGAACATAGAGCTCCACAGCAACATCTGGTGGAGCCACACCCCACTAGCCCCAAATACAGAGATGCCACAGAATAGAACAGCTGAGGACTGAGATAAAATAAAAAAAAAATTACCTTGATGCACACATTGTTTCAGTGTTTGATTGATTCTTACCTTTATGGCTGTGAACGTTGATGGTTATAAAAATGCATTTGGCTTCAAGAGCTTGAAGGCATTGAAACGCACTCTGCACATGAAAGAAGTGACCCACAACAAGGAGAACAGTAGCAGTCCATCTGCATCATCATCATGAAGACATCAAAGCTTTTGCTTTAGTACGACGCACTTCACAACTCTTTACCTACACATGTACGCCATATGTTCACAATTCTCATGCAGTTACTCAAATACATCTGTAGCTAGCAAAACGAGTAAACCTTGAAAGATATGACAATAATATATTTTATATATATAATCCCTCATCAGTATATGTGTAAAGAGAGACAAATGGAAGATAAATAACATACACGTGCAGTCATCAAACATTTACTCTGTCTGATGGGTATGTTTGGTACCATCTGCTTATCAGTAGATTGTTTGATTATGCTGGTGCGATCCTATGCCTGGCAAGGTGTGGAAAACAGTTTCAAAAAGTCTCCAGATGCACGTCATTATTTGATGAGCTGTTGTAATATAACATGTGGACTACAAACAGGTGGGATTAACAGAATTTTGAAAGCAGCGACCCACTTCATTTGACTAATGTACCAAAGGCCTGCTGGGAAATGACAAGACAGTCCTCCCGCTAAAGAGCTGGTGTTATTTTAGGATACATTACATATTCTATGCGATACAAGCACAAGTAAAGTTACAAACACACAGACATCATTCCGGCTTTACATATTTACTGGTATGGCTTAACCCTAAACCCACCCAAACCTAACCATGGTACTGGTACATACCGAACCCTAACTTTACCCTAATTCACACCACAGTCCAAAAAGCCCAAAAAGAGTGAGAAACAGAAAACAGCCCTTACTTTGGTGGCAAAATCTGAAAGATATGTTCTCCCTCAACTGCAAACACAAGTACAAGTACACAAACACACAAGGTCTGTGTCAGTTCACTGTCTTTTTCCTTGCTTGGCATCTCCCTCAAAAACTCCCCTCTCATTGTTTCACTGCTGCTATGATCAATGCAGCACTGAAACAGAGCTGCCCACACTGCAAGTTCCCCAGACACTAACCAGACGCTAATGAAAACATCTGAACCACTGCCAGGGCCATTGGCTCGTACCTAATCACATGCTGTTATTAACGCCTAAACGCACCCCACTGATTGGGGCTATTGTGGGAAAACCTAATAGCTCCAGTCGGGAGTTCAAAGATGTCGAAGGCTGAGGTTCTTTTGAACAATCATGCTCAGCAGATCAGCGAAAGTGGTATCGAGCCTCCCCAGTAATTCCTGCCTATCAGGTGGACTTTTTTTTTCACCTTTTTTGAATATTAGTTAACAAATCCCTTCACAGGATAATTTGGCACATCATAGATTAAATGCATGAATAGATCTGAAAGGCCCCCACGTGCACACACAAAACTGCACACTGCAGCATATTAGCACATCCTAAATTAGAAAATAGGACATTACGAGATATTTTAAGCTTCTAAAAGAGGCATTTGGTCCTGCTGCACAATGAAAAAGGAGTTAAAAATAAGAACCAACGTAGCATGTCAACTGTTTTATTCCAGAAAAGTCTGTTCAATAGAAATGTCTCACAGGTAAAGGTGCACATCCCTTACAGTGCCCTACAAAAATACTTAAACCCCTTCAAAATGTTTTTCAGAATGATAAAATCACAAACTTCAATGTTTTATTGGGATTTTCTCTGATAGACAAACATGAAACCATATGAACAATTGTGAATTAGGGTGAAAAATGATTCATGGTTAGCAGATTATTTTGCACATAAATATCTAAAAGGCATGTGCCATTGTATTGATCCCTATAGATCAATACTTTTTAAAACCATCTTTTGCTGCAATTGCAGCTGCAGGTCTTTTGGCATATTTCTCTACCAGCTTTGCACATCTAGATAATCTAATTTCTATTGATTTTTCTTTGCAAAATAGCTAATGCTCAGTCAGACTGATGGAGTTTTCAAGTCATGCATCAAATTCTCAATTTGATTTATGTCTGGACTTTGACTGGGTCATTCTAACACGTCGATATGCCCTGAAATAAACCCTTTCTGGGCAGCCCTGGTTGTTTGTTGTGGGTCGTTGGACTGTTGGAAGACAGCCCTCTGTCTCAGCGTCAAGTCCTTAGCAGCCATGACCAAGTTTTCTTAAATAATTTTAATGAAATGGCTGACCAACTTTCACACCACCACTCCCTGCTGAATATAAGCACCACCTTAGCATGATGCTAACACTATCCTGTTTAACGGTGGGGATGTTGTGTTCAAAATGATGTGCATAGTTTTCTTTTACACATAACATTTTATGTTTAGGTCAACAATTTTCAGTATTGGTCTCATCTGGCCAGAGCAACGTCTTCCATGTTTGTTTATTGGCAAACTTTGAATCACACTTCTCATGGCTTCTTTCGGAACAGGATAACTCAATAATGGCCAGAGCTGCCATAACTTTGTGTTAGTCTGTCACATAAAATCCCAATAATAGAGAAGTTTTTTTGTTGTAAATTGACAAAATGTATAGTTCCTCTATGGTTTGCTGGGCTAAGCCGGTGTCTTTGCTTTGGAGGACCCAGGTTGGAATACTAGTTGTGTCATGAAAGGCAGAAAAACTCTGCCAGGTCTGTGGGCTGAGTAATGACTTGCTGTGGTGAACCCTGAAAAAGGGAGCACCCAAAGGGACTCACAATGTGGCAAAATGTGAAAAAGGTGAAGGGGTGTGAGCGCTTCAACAAAGAACTGCAAATCTAGTTTTCTTTCTCAAAGGGGTAAGTCCGTTACTCACCTTATTTCATGAAGTTGCAGCAGCATTAATGACCACACTCCTTGGGGCAAAACTTAACTTTTACATTTCCTGCCTTTAAGTTACCTATTAGCATTATGCCCTTCTTCTGGCACCACTGTACACCTAATTACCTTTGGCTCGCCCAGGGGACTGCAAGTATAATGGATTATGTTTGTTTTAGCTCTCCCAAAAGAAAATTTGCCCCAAAGTGCATCTCACTAGGTCTGCCTAACACAAAATTAAAGGTCAGGATGTACTCGTGGTGACACAGATTTCCGCACTTTCCGCTGTCTTTTAAAACTACAAAGCAGTTTCATCCCTTAGAATATTCCCTTAAGGAAGAGTGGGCCTGGAATCATGCATGCAGGTGCCTCATCATCTCTCTTGATACGTCTACAGTGCTGCATATTGATGTGTTAACCAGGCTTTGCACATCCAGCCACATTTCTCTTCTATTCCCTTTTTCACAGCCTCTCTTTCCGGAAGCGATTGTTCTGTGGTTCACAGAATGTTGAGTGTAGTTTTGCTCATTCAGCATACATTATTTGTTGTTTTTTCCTCTTCAAACCCCCTCCTATTCTCACGCTGCCTTTCTTTTTGCTCTTTTCCCCCCATTACTTTACCTTTTCTCTTGTGGATTATCGGCCCTCTTTCCTCTTTGTGGCCTAATCCTCTATTCCCCCCACTTTCTCTTCCAGATTATGGCACTATCAGAAAAGTGCTGTCTCCTCTCAACCAGTCCATGGGGAGCTGCC
The DNA here is from genome assembly GCF_011125445.2 of Fundulus heteroclitus. Lineage (NCBI taxonomy): Eukaryota > Metazoa > Chordata > Actinopteri > Cyprinodontiformes > Fundulidae > Fundulus > Fundulus heteroclitus. The sequence goes on from NC_046381.1 coordinate 18,232,980, forward strand.
TATTGGAGGAGATCGAGTTGTTCCCGCCCAGGAAGAGGCAGCCGATACGGAGCTTGCTGATCCTGCACAGCCGCAGCGAGCTTTATGTGGGCTTTAGGGACCAGGTCATCAAGATCCCGCTCAAGAGATGCAGCTACCACAAGAGCAGAGAGTGAGTCCGTGCACAAAACAAGCACTATTAATCTCAATGGAAGCTGTCAAAGGCAAATGGGCACTCGCACACTCACGCGAAAAAAAAAAAGTTTTCAAGCCATTTTTTTGTTGTTTTCTTTTTCATAAGATGTTCTTTATCAGAGACAACCAGGCCTTTGCTGAAAATTTAAATCCTCCAAATCAGCTTTGTCTGATCCGCTGGAGGTGCTTATGACTGTCCTCTGACTTTCCTCCCAAACTGATTGACCCATGCACAAAACCATGTGCTTTCTGCCTCGTTCAGTCTTCTCTGGCGATTTTCTGTGGTTTTATCAGATGTTTCAGGTTTGGAAGGTGCCCCATCGCTGAGTAAACTCTGGTGTACTGCCAGACTCGGGTGTAAAAAAAAAACCAATCAAGATTTGAAACCCATCTCTCATTGGATGTAGACATTGCCCCTTCATTCTGCTTTTATTTCACCCGTTGAAGCAGTACTGTTGCCCTCTGAAGCCTTTAATGCCTTGTATTATAGCTGTTACTCTGTGATACATGCTGAAGCCACTTTATCACTTTCATTCTTTCTTTTTCCATATGAAGGTTGAAAAAGTCAGGAGAAAAAAACAAAACAGATAAAAGACAATACACCAAGGACACACATTGGTTGCTATTAGCTGAGCTTTATCATTGAGATTACTTTTAGAGATACCTTTGAAATATTGGAATAACATCTTTTTGAGGTTTTGTTTTGTGGCTAAGTAATATAGAAGACCTCTAGCCTCTGAAAAGATAGACACTGTGTTTTTTTCTTCCCTCTTCTCGCATCCTTCAGCATTAAAATCACCTTGTATTTACAGAGAGGCACATCTTCTGTCTGTTTTATTTCTCATGGAAAGATACTAAACAATGTGAATCTCATGTTCATACTCACTAGATATGAATGGATATGAGTATATAATTCAAGTATTTATTTCTGTTCAGTTGGATGATTAGGGTTTACAGGTAATGATACCCAAAGTATACTGTAGTTTATCAGGCAATTCAGAGACTATATAACGTCAATGAATGGGGGTTTTTAGTCAAGAAATGTCAGCCTATTGAAAATTATGTCCATGAACTGTAAGGTTTACACACTCAAATACTGAGCTGGGGATCTTTGTGCATAAATTATTGCGACAGTGCAGCATGACTGAAGAAATCTGCCTCTAGCTCTAGGTTATTTAGTCTATTATCTTTCTCTGCACAATAAGTCAAAGTGGAGTTTGGTTCAAGCCAGTCGAGCTCAGTCATTCTATAATGATAGAGAAGGTACTTTCGGATTTTTGGGTACACGGGGTGGTGTCAGTTCCTGCTGGAAACTGAAACCAGCATCTCCGTAAACCCTGCTAGCAGAGAGAATCATAAAGTGCCCTTAAATGTGCTGGTAGACACCTGCACTGACCTGACAAAACACAATGGATCAAATACCAGCTTATCAGATCCCTAAATCATTACTGACTGTGGAAACTTCAAACTGGACCTTAAAAATCTTTGTCTTGTTCCTCACCATCCAGACTCTGGGACATTGACTTCTAGATTAAATGGAAAATGTATTTTCTTTTGAAAACAGTCATTTGGACCATTGAACTGCAGTCAACCCCTTTTTATCTTGTTTAGGAGTGATTGAACACAAAGGGTGTGACCATTGTAGATTTCGTGCTGGATACATCTCTGTGTGGTGACACTCTTTGTGAATCTCCTTTTAAAGTCTTGAATTGGCTTTGCCTCAAAATCTTCTTAAGACTTAGGTTATCGCTATTACTTCTATACATTTTCCTTCCACTTAACTTTCCATCATTTTTGCTTGGATAAAGCATTGAATACACACCCTACATCTTTAGCAATGAGGTTTTGTAGCTTACCCTCCTTGTGGTGTCATTAGCTATGTTTACATACGCAAAATTTCAAAATCGGATTAAAATACATTCAGAATCGGATTGTACCGTTTATATGGGCACACAAGCAAGTATCTAATCATAATGTGCGTGTATATGCACCTAACTTTATGAAGAGTATAACCCCTCTCACATGCGCTGTTATCAAATTCCCCTAAAGAAACACAGAAGAAGTACTTCTGTCTTTGCTAAACTACAAAAATAGAAAAACAAAGCAGTATTATACAAGTTTGTTTGTCTTCCGAGCGCCCAGGCTGGACTTGTACAATGTTCTAATTATGGTTGAAACGACAATTTTGAGCTCCTTTAATTTTTTTGGAACAGAAAGGTTGTATCGGGAGCCCCGACAGTTTCTCTTCCTGACGTATTTCCGGCATTCACCAACACAGAAATATGCCACGTCAGTTTGCCTTATTCAGAATAAATTGAGCCTGACAAGCGTGTATATGCACCATGATCGGATTATCAATCGGCAAAAACTACCCCTCATCCGGGTTACAATTTCATTCTTATTGTGCTTAATCTGATCATAATATTCCGATTGGCTTGTTTACATGACACTTTTTTTATTCCGATCGGCCCTTTATTCTGATTACTTTTGTCCATGTAAACGTAGCTAATAACGGCTGGAAGTAACATGACATTTCTGTATTTAAAAAATCCCTTTTGGATATTTTGGTATTATATACTATTTTATTTTTCTAAAAAACACAAATGTGAATTTGATCAAAACCTAAATTTGAACCGTAATAAATGCTTTAAATATATAGCTGTTTAATAAATCTCTATATTAGTTTCACTTTATTGGATTATGTCACTGAAAAAATAAACTTTTTGATAATATTGTAATTTATTGAGATCTTGCTGCGTTAGAAGGATGTCTTTATTTGGCCCTGTTGTGTGGATACAGACTCTGCAGAACCCTGAGGCTCTCTGAGAAATACACACTGAGACGTTTTGTTATTTTCCTCCGTTCTCGCATCGTTCAGCTCTTATCATCCCTGATATTGGCCCAAACGGGCACCGTCTGCAGCACCGCTTTAACCCACACAACAATACAGCAACATCATGTTTACCGAGAAGCACCAGCCCTTTCTCTTTTTTCAGAAATTTCACAGTGATAGATACTAAAGCATGTGAATCACGCTTGTTCCATACTTAAGCGCTCCGGTTTGTGTCTGTGCTCTGTCTCTTTGTTATGAAATCCCTCTTAAAAAAATTTCCACCTGGGGCATGTCATGCAACGACGATGCCTGCGGCCGAAAGATATGTGACTGCGCTGTCACAGCAGCCTTGTATTTATATGAGAAGAGTAACACTGGGGGCTTTATTGCGCTCGACAAACCATCTGCGGTGGTTTCTGAAGACATGTGCTGTTATGTGTACTAAAATGTCCTCACATTGAATGCCATCTGATCTGATCTGGAAATTCAGTCAGCATATTTGATTAAGACAGAATTTCATGATCCTGAGGCTAATGCATGGTCCTGTTATACATTCAGAGACAATAATAATTTAGCTGCCTTTAATATCTCTCTTCTTTGTTCTTTTACATTCTTTATTATGTCTGTTTTCTTTCCTCTGACTTTTTGCTGCCATCTTACCTCTGCTGGCGTTTATATTTTAATGGACATTGAACCCACCAGTTATTGTCTTCCTCTATTTTCTCTTTCTGTCTGATGGTTGATTACGTGCCATGCTGTAAGGCACAGAAATCTGTATGACACAACAGACTCACAAAAACCCCCTAATAGGGACATTTTATTCCTACCCCTTAGAGCGTGCGTCGGAGCCAGGGACCCATACTGTGGCTGGGATTTGTTGCTGAAAAAATGCACCACCTTGGAGAAAAGTGTCAGAATGAGCCAGTGGGAGCAGAGCATCACAAAATGTCCGGTGAGTATGAATCTGCCCTCTGATCTGTGCATACAATATAGCATAAAACACTCCAGAATTCTGCATATTTCTGCATAATTCCCGACTGAAATGTCAGCGAATTTGCACATTGGTCCTTCAGAGAAAATCAGAGGCAAGCTGCCTTTGGTTGGTAGGTTGTCTGCTGTGACTGTTTTTTGATGCAGCGACTGGAAGTTTCCATTATCTGCTGATCAGATTGATCAACTACTGCCCTAAATTAATGGCAACCGGACTTTAGCTCACTTTTTGTAAATACAAGCAAAACTGAGCAAAGGTCTGGTGTATCTTTTATACCTGAATTCTACAAAAGATACATAACCTTTTTTCTTACTCTCTATCTCCAGTGGTCATTAGGAAAAAGGCGGGATACTCACTGGACAGGTTGCCAGTCCATCACAGGGCAACACAGGACAAACAACCATGCACACACACGCACACACACACAGTCACACCTAAGCACAATTTAGTGCAACCAATTAACTTAGCAGTCATGTTTTTGGACTATGGGTGAAGCCGGAGAGAACCAATGCATGCACAGGGAGAACACGCAATATGGATGGAGGGATTGATATTACCCATGTTTGTCTATTAAATATGAAGCAGGGTTCTAGACAATGTTTGCTTATCTTAGCAAAAGCATGCAAACCCCATGCAGAAAGACCCCAGGCCAGGATTCAAACTAAGGAGCTTTTTGCTGCAAGGCCGCAGTGCTACCAGCTAATTCACTTTGCAGTTTTATCCTTTTTGTCAAATTCAGAACTCCTGCAATGACTGTGTATTACCCCGGATCAGGGTTGTCACAATACTAGAATTTTAAACTGCATATCGATATCCAGGAAAATATTTAATATTTGATACTATTATCGATACCACGGGGGGGGGGGTTGCTCATAGATTGTAGCATCCAAGCATATAGTATTTGTAGAAAGTTCATTGGAAGGAAAAGGTGTGGTGGGAAAAAGGTGAACCAGCAACATTAATAACCACAGCCTGGAGATGATTGTCAACAAAAATCTATTTAAGAATGTTCACAAGGAGTGAACTGGGGCTGGAGCACATCTTTAGCCACTATGCACTAATGCATTTTATATGGAAATAAAGTTCTCAAAGTCTGGAGTGAGAGTGGAGAGGCACATGAGCGATGTTGCTTGAAGTACAGAGGGAAGTTTAGACAGTCAGTGATGGACTACATCCAAAAGGGTCTAATGGGTAAGGACTCTTTAGCCAAAGCGGACGTGTGTCAGTATTTGCCGTGATAAGTACAGTAAGTAAAGAAGGAGGTAGGAAAAGCAGCCTGTATGCTTCCTATCATAGCTCCTTTAGCATAGGAAACTCGCCATGTCCCTTACCCACGCTAAGGAGCCATAAGGAATCCCACAATCCTGTGTGCAACATGACGTATAAACACAGCCCACCTCACAGAAATGAACAAAAATCTCCAGAGAGAAGAGAGTGCGCACTTTGTAGTTCTTTTTTGGAAGACTGTAGGCCCAGATTTGACTTGAATCATCCATGTGTGTTTCGGTTGCATAATGACGTATAAGTTAAAGGCTGTCTAAAATCGGCCACAGTCCAAAGCTCCTTTACTACCCATGATAGAGTCCTTACTGTTGACCTCATGAAAGGTCAAGGAACGGGAGCTATAATTAGAACTTTTCTGAGGCAGCCATGGTTTGGCGTACCATGTCATCTGCCGGTGTTGGCTCCACTGTGTTTTCTGAAGTCCACAATCACTGCAGCCATCTACCAGAACATTCTAGAGGACTTCATGCTTCCCTCTGCAGACAAGCTGTATGGAGATGCTGATTTTATTTCCCAGCAGGACTTGGCACCTGCTCATACTCCCAAAGGTAACAAAAGCTGTTTCACTGACCGTGGTGTTACACTGCCTGATAGGCCAGCCTCGCCTGACCTGAACAACCAGACCCAACAACACAGGTGACCTAAAGGCCGCTTTCAAAGCAATCTGGCCTTCCTGTACAACTATGCAGTGCCACAGGCTGATTGTCTCCATGCAACGCCATATTGATGCAGTAATTCATGCAAAAGCAGGCCAAACATGTATTAGGTGCATAGAAATGAACGTTTCAGAAGCCTGACATTTCTGTTTGAATGTCTTTTTTATTGATCTTATGTAATTTTCAAATTTTCTGGGGTAATGAATTCTTATTTTTTATTATCTGTAAACCAGAATCTTCAAAATCACAAGCCAAAAAAAAGACTTTATTTCTATATTTCACTCTGTCTGTAATGAATCTATAAAACATATGAGTTTCACTTTCTGGAATGAATACCAGAAATATGTAACTTTTTCATGAAATTCACATCATTTTAGAAGCAGCTACCTATAATCAATATGTCAGTTGTTAGCACAAGAAGATCCTGGACTTGAATCTCAGCCACGGCCTTTCTCCTGGCGGATGTGTGGGTACTCCAGGCTTTTTCCCCACTCTCCAAAAACATGCAGGTTAATTGTCAACTCTAAATCGCTCTTAAGTGGGAGTGCATGTGTTCTGGTTGTTTATCCTGTGTGTCTTTGTGTAGCCCTGTGATAAACTGGTGAGGCACCCCGTCTCCTACCCAAGTATTGCTGGAGAAAGAAACCAGCCCACCCATGACCCTCCAAGTATTAGTGGGTACAGACAATGGATGGATAGATTGTTCTGTCATAGGCTGGTTTGGTTTCTAGTTTGTCTGAATTATCTGAGAAAAAGTCTTGCAACCACATTTCACTCTCTTCCTTTGCGTTGAAATTAAATTCTATTCCACATCTTTCTATTTGAGTCATATTTGCTTTCCTTTATCTTTTCTGCGGACCTAGTTTACAAGCAAAGCACGTCTGAGCTTTAGATGAACATTTGACACTCGAGCCTCGTTGGAAAAATCCTTTTATTCTTGTTTGGGAGATAAATAATTTTCACAGTTCTGTGCATAAGCAGCTATGTTTAAATAAAGACTCTAAAACAATCAAAAGAGCGCAACCCTGCTGCTTATATTACAATATTTAAAATAGTTTTTTTTTTCTTAATATGTTTTATTGAATGGAATATGGACAGGGGGATTGATACCACTCACATTGGTCTATTAAATATGAAGCAGGATTCTAGAGAATTTGCTTATCTTAGCATAAGCATAAACAGCCTTTGTAATCCTTAAATCAGGTCCTAGGTCTCCTCGGTCTCCTCGCTACAAGATTTATACTTAATAACATTGTATCCATCCATATGAAGGAAAAGAAAATCACAACCTATTTTCAAGTTTTTCTTTACTTGCAACTTTAGCTTTTTTTTTCTTCTACTTTTGTAAAATAGCTTTTTCCTTAATACAATAATACAAAATAGAAACGCAGTGTTAATTTTGAGCTTTAATAATACAGGATCTGGTAAAGAGCTAATACAGTGCTCTGCTTTGTAAACCTCTAAAATCAGAAGGTTTTCACCTTGCTGGCATGAAGCATACAGGATTGTTAATACTCAAAGACATCAACAGATATATAAGGGAAGTCATTTTTAACGCCTGTCAATCTGGGAAGGCTCACAAGGACTACTCGAACTCTATCATTCCGCAGAGGGAAAGATTATTCGGCAGTGAAAAAAACACAGAGGACAGTTGCCAATCTTCCCAGAGATAGATGTCGGTTCATCTTGAGGTCAGATTACACTGCGAAAAAAAACTGGTCAAAAAGAGCTACTCAGACTACACAGGCCTCAGCTGGCTAATAATAGTGAAACTACGCCTGTAAATCTTATCAAAGCAATTCTTTGTACTACGCTGCCAGACAGGACACGTTAAAAAACAAACACAAATCCGGTATGTTTGCAAAGGGTGCTCAGAGAAACACCCATCCATCTATTGTTTCCCACTTATTCAAGATCAGATTGCAGGGTCATTAGCTCCTGGAGCGAAATCCAGATATCTCTTTTAACAGCGACACTCTTCAGATAATTCTGAGGGAACAAAAGACATTCCCAGGCAGAGTGGATATATTATACTTCTTCCTGTGTATTCTGGGAACAAATGGCTGCTGAAGAATGCAGTATTATGGTAGTATTTTCAAACTGTAATGCTGAGATTAAGAAACTGATCTACTGTACAGCGACTAAACTCAAGCAAGAAAGAGAAAATTATATGTCTTAAACAACTCATCGGCAAGCTGTGAAGGTGAGAGAAAAAACAGAATCAAGGTTACCATTTCGCTCCATATGAGTCCATTAACACTTTGCAAAGGCTTTTAAATGGCTGAGTGTCTGCTTGGCCGCATACGTCTGTAGAGTGGTGGTCTAAAGTTAAAAGGCAGCCAAGGTTCTGCACACTGAGAAGTGTTGTGTAGGCAGAGACAGGAGATGTGCTTTACCAAGGATTTTTCACAAGTGCCATCTGGCATTACAGTCTTATATCGGCGCTGAAAGATTCAAAAGTTTGTTTTACTTTTTTTTGGAGTGAAAAAGTGAAGCAAACTTTCAGTCTTGCTTTAAGCCAGTTCACGAAGTTTCAATCACAGTTCCGTATTTTGGCTGAGGTAAAACGGAGATTTCTAACACTTTTATGACCTCTTGCCATGTCTCCAATCCTGCAGGTGTGAGGTTAAGCTTTGTAAGAATAAAATATGTTTGTCTTTTGCTCCTATAATCTGGCATGGACTATTATAGTGATAAAAACATACTTCATGAGATAACGTCTACGCTGTCATGTCATTATCCAACTAATATTTAAAAAGCAACAGCAACAAAAAGGAAGAAAATTCTGTTTTAGCGAATGAATGCCTTGCTGTAGGGATCAGGTTTTTGGATTTAACATGTACAACCTTAAGTAAATAATTTGGTGCCCAACACACAGCTACCAAATCACTTGCAGCCACAGCCTGAATGATGCGGCAATATTGGCTTTATTGGCTGCCTCTGTGTAGCTGTTTGTTTCCTTGGCTGCCCGTTGTTGCAGATGTTGCGTGTCTCGTCCAAACGTTTCTCATTTAGGCACACGGCAAAATTCAATTACCAATAAGAGCAGAGGCCAGGCGTAATTTTGCTTGCGCCAAAAGCAGATGATGATCATTCTCTCGTCTGCTGGTGTGAAAGTGTTTTTTTTTTTTGCTGTATTTTGAAATCACCCTGAAAATGTTTCCACCAACATGGGTTTATTTCATCCATAGTACTAAATCTCTCGTTTGGCCCTTACAAATAGGACATCACACTTGTAATTATTTGCGCCTATATTATCTGATCTTTCAAATTTAAGTGTTTTTTTTATATATATTCATTGATGAGGCCTCATTTTATAGCTGCGAATATGTTTTCTGAATGTGCATATTCCGAGCCTCTCTCTTCCATTCTTGGGATTTCATTACACCTCGCAGCAGATTCTGTCTTATTTCGTGGTTATAACAGACAACTGCTCAATTTCTTTCACAAGCGGCAGACGCTGTGATGCAGCTTTTTTTTGTGTCTATTTGAGGGAAATTGATTTTTTTTTTTTCCCACCCTTCTGTACCCGTGAGCCACATCTCCCAGAGCAACGTATTCCTGAAAGCCACGCCGATGCGACGGCCCGTTTCTGAGAAAAAGCGTCACGTTCGAAAGGTTTTATTTTTGGTCCTTTCTGCCACTGACAGGTCCGTAACGTTACAGTCGATGGGGGCTTCGGTGCCTGGTCTGGCTGGTCCGCCTGCACCCACAGCGACGGAGGCAGCGCGGGGGCTTGTCTGTGTCGAACACGAGCCTGTGATAACCCCGCCCCTCAGTGTGGTGGCCAGAGGTGCTACGGGATCAGCGTGGAAGTCGCCAACTGCTCCAGGTATAATATACCAGTGCTGTTCTTGATGATTTCACGAAACATGAATGTTGTGCAAAATGCACAGATAAATTCCCTTTATGCTCACACCTAGTCATTAGGGATCCACACCCTGTAAATGGTCCAGTGTTACATTTTCATTCTGTCATTTTGAGCTTACAAGTGTTGATTGGATATTGAGACAATTTTCACACTTTTTCACACTCACACTCATTAGAGATGTAACACACTGAACTAAATGCTGAGCTCAGAGAAGGCTGGTCCTGTCCAACAGACGCCGTAAGTGTCCAGTCACATTACAATGTCAGCTGAATCTGGCGAATAAATAAGCCTTATCTTGATACGCATCTCTGCAGCTTATTACACAGCTATCCAAAACATATTGATACATAGAATGTCTTGATCCGTCCTAAGGTTTTTTTTCTGTTCGGTTCTTCACGTTGCTCACAATCAACCTTATGTCTGAATTTAGAACCGTCATGTTCTGGAGTTCCTCAGGTTTCCATTGGGGGAACCTTTGTACAGCACTGCTGATATTTAGCTGTTTTATTCGTTGGACCCTCTTCAATTAACCACTTGACCTACATTAAGAAGAGATTGAGTGACAGCTACAGCTAAAATCCAACAAAGCTGATGCATCAGGCGGTGCCATCTCTGTCATTGAACAACCAATGGCTCGTAGATCTCTAAAAAAAGAAATGTAGTTTTTAATGGAGCATTGTCCCTGGAACGTGACTTAATATAGTTAATAATAAACAACTTTTTTATCTTAGGAACATTTTGGTGTTAAACTATCTAAATAAGAAAGGGCTAGCTTATCTTTAAAACTCTGCTGAGAGACTTTGGACTTGAACAGAAGAATTCATAACCTTTGTTGATCTCTGCTGTGGCAACCAGGCAGTTTTAAGAAATCATTTGAAAAATTTGGTCTTTATATGGGGTTAGATTCTGTCATAATTGAAGTCATCTCACGAGAACCATACAGTCCCTAACACCTACTTTAGAACTAGTTAGACTGGTACCCAGGTTGCCTTTATTTTTATCATGTTGTCACTCTTCAAATAATTTAAGACATTTTTATTCCATTTTTATTTCAGTCAGACCTGGACCTTTATTTTCGCTTTGGGGTTTATATTTCTGTGTATGAATGACATATTGGTGTGTTTTATCTGATTCATTCAGCTGGGCGGTGCTTTGTGACATTTGTCTGTGAAAGGTGCTGCACAAATATAAAGCACATTTATTGGAAATTCAGGTCAAATTAGTCATTTCTCAAATTAGTAATACCAGGCAGAAAAACAAAAATTGTAAGAGTCGATCATCATATGTGTGTATCTGACTAAAGTCTTATACTGATGTTGCTTTCTGTGCCACCATAGGAATGGAGCCTGGACTCCCTGGACTTCCTGGTCCCCCTGCAGCACCAGCTGCGGTATAGGCTTCCAGGTGCGTCAGCGCTCCTGCAGCAACCCAGCCCCTCGCCACGGCGGGAGGGTGTGTGTCGGCCAGAACCGGGAGGAGCGGTAAGGAGCACAATCCTGCTTTCATATGGCAGAATGCTAAAGTTTTAAACCACTGACGATGCCTTTTGCTTCCACGAAAACAGACTTGACTAGTAATATTTAATTGTGGTCTCAAGACTTTACCCTTGTTTCAGCAAGGCTGCTCATTTGTGAAATAAAATATCATAACTATGATCGTTTGGATTATTATTGAACGCTTGATATTACGAACACTGCAGGTAGAGAACATTTGTTTTCTTCTCCGAACCCTGATGTATATGACTGCATCATTTTGTACTGTCTGTCTGTCTGTCTATCTTCTCGCACAAGGAAAACATTAGCTCACTTCCTCTTTGTTTAGATATGACTCCTTCATCATTCAGTTTGTAATATGAGTGCTGACTGAACATACAGAAGTAATATTGTTTGCCCTGCTTCTGCTTTTTTACTTTAAATGGCTTAAGTTTTAAGGACTAGTGTTTCAAAAGCCCTCTGCTCAGGTCACTCAACCTCATTGATATTACTTGTGAATGTTATTAGAAATCACCTCGACCAGTTAGCTATAACTCTTTAGTTCCACAATATATTGGGCTTTTCAGTTGATTTTTTTCCAACAATATTTTCTCCATAGCAGAGACTTTAAACAAAGTGGAATCTGACAAGAATGAATAATTATGTTTCTTGTCAATTGCATGTTTATGTGATTGACTGAAGCTGGCATCCAGCCACCATCTATGTACCTCTTTATACCCGCTTTAGCCTGGTAGGGTTGTGGACTCCCAGGATGAAAATCAAAATTGAAATACAAAGTTTATTAGTTGCACAGGTCTGCTATACTTTTTTGTGCTCAGCTGTGATATGTGTCATATTTTTTGAAGATCTACCTTAAAATATGGTACTGGTTATAATACATAGATGTAACACCAGTTCATTCATTGAATTTAGATTTATTTCCTAGAGTGAATGAATAATAAATCAGAGAATGGACTGAAATGACTGAAAACATTTTAAAGCCTCTTAAAAGAAATCTTTAAAAAGTCAGAAGAAATACTGCTCATAAATACTTTTTGTTCTTTTTTAATTACTTTTGCAAGTCATAAATAACTCAAAAGCAAATGCACTGTGGAGACGAGGGATGAAAGAAGGGAAAAAGAACACAAGTTATTAAAAAATATAAGCAACCTAAGACTTCAGGAGAGTGGATGCAAAACTGTGATTCATGTGAAATCAGATCTTACAGCTTTTACATACTAAGAACATCTTGACCAAAACCTGTAAAACTTGTCCGTTTGAACACTGAGAGAAAAGGTGATTTCCATTATATAAATGTCACTTACAACAGCGGTCTATTCTTCGGTGTTATTTGGCTCCACTTTAAGCCATTTTCTCGTAATGGCTTTTGTTAGTCGTTGCCATAAATAAACCAAAGAGATTTTTATCATAACTATTCCTTCAACAGCACTTTGAGATGATCACAGAAAGTTCTGCCGTCTTAGAAGCAGAACACAAAGAGATGATGAAGGGTTATGGAGCAGAAGTGGCAAACGCCCGGCTCGCAAGCAGCATGTGGCTTTCTGCCTGTCCTGTGCGTCTGCAGCGACTTGATGGATCTGTCAAGGTTCTCATTATTACTGCAGTTTGACAGGTATTTTATTTCGAAAAAATAGTTAGTTCCACTTACGTTCTTTATCCACTTCAATTACATCACCTGATCCTCTAAATCAGCGGTTCCCAAACTTTTTTTAGCCACGCACCCCCTTCTGTGTCTAACCACGCTTAAATGACCAGAATGTGCATAACAAAATAAAAATAAAAGAAAATTGCAATTACAACAACACAACCATTATAACAAAGGTTATAGAAATAAAATTAGAACATGATTTGAATTAAACTGTAATAAAGTTACACACAACATCCACAACAGGATCCTTAAGATGTTCAGGTGCACCGGTGGCTCGGCCTGGAGCCAGAGAAAGAAAGAGACACTCAGATCGGTCAAACCTCCACAATCTGAAACGTCTCTGAATCAGAGACCATCCAGGTGGATTCATGGACTAAACTCTAATAATCTACCTGTGTTTGTTCTCACTTTATTTGATCTGAAGAAAGAGGGAGAAAGAGAGCTAGAGAGCGAGATAACTTTGGTAGAGCGGCATAGAGTAACAATAACAGAGCGTCGGCGTCGATGAAGCTGTTATTAATCAGAGAAATAAAAAGTGATTTCCTGATTGTTTCACAGCGGTTACCTTCAGCAGGTTAACACGCCCATGGACACCTCAGCTCCCCGCAGCCTCACCATCGGTAGCGGTTTCTCTGTTCCTGTCTGAATACGCGCTAAAACTGCATCTGTAAAATGAACTGAACCTATCTGAATCACAATAAAAAGGATTACAGCTCTGTGTGTGAGCGTAGTCAAGAAACCGCGTCTATGACCAATTTTCCCACAAGCAGCAGCGGTGTGCAGTGATGTGGGGATTACATGCGCATCAGTGAATGTCGCCGGTTCAGAGTCACGGCACCATGAGCAGCGCTGTTTGTAGGCGCGGCGCGGCGCGATCGATAGGGAAACTGAGTCACTCAAATTAATTTTGTAAATAAAACTTTCGCCCCGAATTAAATTTTCCCTCTACTGACGTAAACAACGTGAAGAAGAGGAGAGAGAAAGAGACATTTTCTGATTCCCGCTCGTTTTCTTCTCCTGGATCCGTAACAATTCTCTCCTCTGTTGCCTCCGATTCCTCTATCTCTCTCTTGGTTCCTCTGTTCCTTCATCACTAACTTTGACCTTAAATGTCTCACATGACAGTTTCCCTGATTTCAGCCAGTTGAGCATATTTGCGAGAATGAATAAAGTAGAGGCCACAAGATAGCTCCGCATTAACAGCACAATGCGTAGAAGAAGCTAACTTCCTCTACATTTCATCTTAGGATGAAACGTAGAAGAAGATTTCTTCTAAATAATACATTTTCATGTGAATGCATTTTCATCCATCCATCCATCCATCCATCCATCCGTCCATTGTCTTCCGCTTATCCGGAGTCGGGTCGGGTAACAGCTTCAGTAGGGAGGCCCAGACGTCCCTCTCCCCAGCCACTTGGGCCAGCTCCTCAGGAGGAACCCCAAGGCGTTCCCAGGCCAGCCGGGAGACATAGTCCCTCTAGCGTGTCCTGGGTCTTCCCCTGGGCCTCCTCCCAGTGGGACGAGCCCGGAACACCTCACCAGGGAGGCGTCCAGGAGGCATCCTGACCAGATGCCCGAGCCACCTCAACTGGCTCCTCTCGATGTGGAGGAGCAGCGGCTCTACTCTGAGTCCTCCCCGGATGACTGAGCTCCTCACCCTATCTCTAAGGGAGAGCCCAGACACACTACGGAGAAAACTCATTTCAGCCGCTTGTATCCGGGATCTCGTTCTTTCGGTCACGACCCAAAGCTCGTGACCATAGATGAGGGTAGGAACATAGGGGAGAGCTGAAAGTATAGCTGCCGCTTCTCTGCACTGATAGGAGCCAGTTGAGGTGGTCTAGGCATCTGATCAAGATGCTCCCTGGTTGCCTCCCTTTGGTGGTTTTTCGGGCTCTGGAGAGACTATATATGGCCTGGGAACGCCTTGGAATCCCCAAAAATGACCTGGATGATGTCGCTGGGCAGATTGACGTCTGGGGTTCGCTCCTGGACCCGTTGCCACCAAAACCCTAGCTCGGATAAGCAGAAGATGATGGATGATATGAAAATGTTGAAAACTGTTTAGGTTTAAAGCATTTGAGTTATTAATAATGTGCAGAAACACTGCGGTGTTAGTCTTGGCAACACTGCTGGATTTTATTCTGGCTCTTGATGATCAACTGCTTTGCCACCCCTCCTCTGGTTTTGCACAGCATTGTGTTTGCATAACTCTGTTCTGATTAAAGTGCATACGTGCTGACCAAACATAAGATTTGTAGATGTAAAAGAAAGAAAAATCCCCCAAAATAACAGCAATTCCCCTCTCTTTAACCTGTATATGAGGGGAGCGTGACTTTGGCCGTGACTTAGCTTTCCCTTTCTTCGTCTTTTCTGCCCTTTCTTCTCTTCAACTCCCTGACAGCCAATTAGGGAATGTGCCGGGTAGGACGGTGCTTGGGTAATTATCTTTAGGTTTTGGTGGAGAATAGTCCCCATTTTATGAAGATGCTTGCTTGGTTTCCAAGCACCTTTTCAAGGTATGAAAAAAGAATTGAAGGCAAAAGCAGGTGGAGAAGCACAAAGAAGGCATACACAAAGCAACACAGGTAGATAAGGTCAGGGCCTGTTTGCTGTTTGTTGTTTGTTTTTTTTCTCAGTCTGTTCTGGTTGTCATAAAGGTTTCCTCCACTCTTGGTTAAACTTGAGAAAGAACTAAGAAAAAACTTTGAAAACTTCTGCTTTGTATGAACACAAAAGGGTATTCTGCTCAATTTATATAAATCTCGAACCCTATTGCATGCTCTTGGAGCTACACAGACAATCATAAAGCTGATTTTATTTTCAGCCATGCTGCAGCGAAATAGAGCTGAAGACAAAAAAACGTGCAAACTAACTAAAGATCTGAGGGTACAGGCAAAGGAAAAACCTATATAAATTGTTACTATGGCAACAGTGCGTTTCGCAAGATAGGTAATTAGAGGTTGATTTTTAAGATCTTTCAGTTACTTTTTTTACCTTCTGTTCATTTTCTTTTTTGTCCAACCTCACACCTTCTTTCTTGACCCACTGTGGCTTCGGAAAGAGCCGTCTTTGAGTAATACACTTCGCCTTCTGGAGCCGTGAAAAAAAACTAATACAGAGAGTGACCGCCACAGCCCAGTTATTGAGGAAATACTACAGAAAAAAACAGCTTGCTAGCTCTAAAAAAATGGCAGCAAAGGAGAAGCAGATTATACCCCCACTCTCACCTCCCTCCCCCATTGCTTGCACTTATTTTTTTCTCAGTTTTAATCCTGTTTGTGCCATCTCCAATACTCGTGCTCAGTACTCACTCCGTTTAGTTATTTGAAACAAGTCAGAGCGGTTTCAGGCCAGCTGGAAAATCATGACTTCTGCAAAGGGGTGTTGAGACGATTCTTTGTATTGAAAAACTAAAATTCAGTCTGAAAACTGCAAGATCCGCTGTTTCTGTGAAAGTCTAGTTAGTTTGTTCTTTCTTTCAATGAGTTTTTGTTTGCCTCAGTTAATGAACTGATATCAGTGGTTGAAATGAATCTCCATAAAAACAGATTGTCCTTAAAGAGGTCAATATATCTTCATTTCTTGCGACATACATGTTTTTATGCTTGTTAGTGAAGCTCATTAATAATACTAAACATGATGAATCTAACGAGCCTTTACAATGAGTGTTTTGGCAGTTAAAAAAGTTTGAAAAGAGAAAACACTCAAGCCTATGTCACATTGTTTATCTTGCCCTGTATCCTGACTTATCTAAAAACTGTCCTTAACGAATTGAATTCAATTTCCAAAATGACATGTGGCTGTGCTCTCTGTGTGCCCTCCTTTGCTTTGCATAGTGTAGGCATGTTGTATACATGAAGGGTGTAAAATTCATCATGTTTTACTGCATCGAGACGGGGAAAGGCACGTAGGCGGTGACGTTCCATCAAAGTTTAATTCCCTGTGCACAGTCTATGAGTTAACACCCAATGGTCCAAGTACTATATGCTAAATTAATCAGAAAATAGGTTGGGCTGCCATCAGTTGGTTCCAGTTGGAGCATTCGGCATCCACAGTAAGTGAATTTTCATCGGTTCAAAAAGAACAATCAACATTGCATTGCATGCAATGAAGGGATGTTATGACTGGGCCATTGATGTGACATTTGAGCTGCTCTTGCACTGATTTTGTAGTAGTGGCACATACATTCAGTCTATAAGGTCGCTCAGAGTTGTGATAGTCAGGCCTGCTTTTTTACAGTATAAGAGGTGCAGGCGATACAACAATTATGCAAGGCAGTTTACATTC